>NC_051157.2:134509283-134809283 GCF_013339745.2 Dermacentor silvarum
AAGAGAGAAAGAAAAGGATAGAGAAAGAGAGAAAGAGCGATAGAAAGAAAGAGAAAATAAAGAAATAAAGAGAGAGAGAGAAAGAAATAAGAAAGAGAAAGAGGGAGAGAGAAAGAAAAGAGGAAGACAGAGAGGGAAAGAAAGCAAATCACCAGCCCTTCCCCTGTCGAGAAAATATTCTCTTACAATCCATGCACAAGACACTTTCTTAAACCACCTCTGCGAACTTCCTCTCGCGTAAGTTACAGCTCTGCCATAGCACATTTACCCGGCCGCTCATCTGCCATGACCACTTCCTTCTTTCCTGATGCAATCATTTATTGGAATGCGCTCTCTGACCACGTCGTTACCTGTACTGACCGCAAAAAATTGCGTGAATATCTAACAAATCACTTTGAATAACTTTCTGTTCCCAGTGTACATCGTTCATGAACCCATCATAAACCACTCGGAATTGTCTACCCTTGTCAACCCTTCCACCTATTGTACTGTATTTTTTGGCGAATGCATTGCCGTGTGGCTTCTTTAAATTCGTAATTTTTGTTTGATTGTTTAAAGTAGTACAAAATCAGCAATGTTTCGTTTTTTTGTTGTTTTGTACGTAACCACTCTTACACATGTTTGTATTGCCCCCCCCCCCTCCCCTTCTTGTGTGCCTGCGGGCCTTCACGGTGATAATAAATAAATGAAATGAAATGAAAATTGGGGTAAGCGAAGGTGGTCGTGCGTGTACTTGACCTAATACTTTCCCTTCCCTTTCCTAATACTCTTCGTTCCCTTTCATGGTACTTTTCGTTCCCTTTCCTTCAACTTTTGCTTCCCTTTCGTGAAACTTTTCCTTCTGTTGCGTGACACGCTTCCTTCCTCGATGTATACATTTAATAAACGTTTATGTTTTATTACCGTGACATGTCGTGCACTTTACGTTACCCTGACGAAGGTCAGATACATGATAAGCTTCGCTTACCCCTATTTTCTCGACAGGGGAAGGGCTGGTGTTATTTATTTGCTTGAGTCACAATGCTGAGTTTTATAATTTAATACTGGAGCGTTCCGAAGGCTCTTAATAAAGCTTTACCATGCCATACCATACTGCCACACCAGGTGCTTGTGATGACTTTTCGACAAGTTTGTGCGGCCTCGAAAATGAGGAGCCCAATGGGCGCTTTGGGTGGAAGCGGACAACAGCTCGAGATGCAAAGCAGAAGAAACTCTACCCCTCCACCGACAGCATGTTCAACCCAGATGGAGCCTACGCTGCATATTCACTGCTCAACGCTGGTGAGCAATGTGCATGTGTCTATAGTGCACTAGGTCAGCATTGGGATCAGGCTGCGGGACATGCAACCGTGTCCTATTGTCGTGCGCAAAGGGACACGAGTTGATAATGTGATAAGTGGCGCCGGTAGCTGGTGTTACGCCAGAGATTTTAACTCATCTTCAAGGACAAGGCGGTTCTTGAAGATGAGTTTAAGCGGTTTAACTCTACAGCGGTTAACATTGAAGAAAGACAAGGGCTTCTAGGGAACATCAGTGTACTATGTGATTTGTCGTCCCGTGTTTTCGTTGTTTGTTCTTCGAGAGGGAAGAGGTTTGCCTACAAGACCTTGTCTTTCTTTATTCGATGTCAGCCGCTCTTGAGTTGCCTTAACTTCACTATGCCCCCTTACTCTGCTTTAGTACCATCTTACGCTTACACAGGGCCCCTTTGCTTAAATTTTACTTCACTTCATGGAAACTGCACAATCTCCACCATCAGCCAATGTTTTTCATTATATAAGGCGACGCTTCCAGTTCCGCTTCTAGGCATGCGCTGTAATAACGAGCGTATATGTTTTATTTCGGCAGTGTTGCAATAATTACACATTATTACTGCTGCATAGATAATTATACGCCATCTTGGTGCGTCTTTTTCTCTTCTAAGCTTAATTTTTACACCTTTTTTGTTTTTCTACCTGCACTAGGCGGCCTGAAATTGTGTTTGAAGAGACGAATGTGGCCGAGCACTCAGAAGCCGGCAAAAGAAGACTTTGTCTGTAAAAAAAAAGCGTAACAAAAGGCAGTTCCCTAAATGTCCAAATGTGATGCCTCTTGGCAACAGATCAGCTGCGATGGCAGACGTTATTCATCACGCGTTCATTACTGACTTGAATTTTAGTAAAAGAGATCCAGAACGTCCTATTCAATAAATATTTGATCGGACACATTTTCAGACTTACGGAGGCGAAGGTGGGAATATTCTAAACGCATCTCAGCGTCGAAGACATTTTAAGAGTACAGCCACTTTATCGTCGAAGACATTTTATGAGTACAAACACATTAGAGTAAAGGGTCCAGGAAATCTGCTACAAAATATGCTGGTGTTGCATATATAGCTTGTCCAGTAGCGCATATGGTAATGATTACGTTGTCTTATCCGGTATTTTAGCCACTCAAGCGCAAAACAAGACGTTTTTTTTTCTCAGTATGGCAAGCCATGGTGCTTAATACAGTGCGTGTTACAAATCAGATCTTTGAAAAACTGTAAACAACGATATTAGCCTGCCATTGGGCCTCTCTAATTGATTCCACAGGGCTGAAACAGTAGTGACACTTGCTTAGGTTCTCACTAATAAGCGAGACTGGTTTCCGTTTTTTCTAGTAAGTTGTTTTGCACGCTATTTAATGTCAATGGCGCTGATGCACGTGTGTGTGGATAAAAGTGTAATATTGATTTGTTTTTGTTGCTCTAGCTTGATTTCACATGTCACAGATGTTACAACTGGAGAGCTAGCTCATTTCTTCAAAGACGCACGTTCTTTCATGTAAGGTTGGGGACAATCAAATTGCAGATGTGCCCGTGCCGAGCAGTGCCATATTGATGGTGACACCACGACTGGGCCAGATTGCGCACTCTTGCGTCGTCAATTTCTATGCCTATGTTGCCGACGACGGTAAGCACATTTTCAATTCAGCGCTATGGGTTCTTGTGTGCAATCTCCAGGTTGTTACGAAGGCCAGCAATGTTTTTGTTTTTTCTTTTAGTGTTGCCCATTGGGGCCTCATTCTGTCGTATGAACCTTGCAATGGCAGGCTTTCCTTTCACGGTCACCATGTGACCACCTACCATGCTTACCACCCAACTCGCCGTACAGGGAACCGATAGAGAAAAAAAATGCTAGCGTAGTACCCGTGTGAATGGACTATAGTATATTGAAGGTAACATTTCTATGAAGTCAATTTGACATCAGTATCTACAAAAGCTTGTTCTGGAATAATGTGTGCTTTGAACGTCCATTCAAAAGTGGTATTAATGCTGCTCTCTCTCTTGACACCATGCATAGGAACTAGAAAAGAAAATATGAATGTGTCCATAAGATTTCGCTTCACAGCAAAGCGTAGCGCATGTAACTGACGCCAAACCTGGAGAAGATGAATGCTGAATGTGGCGGATTGGAAGGCGTTGCCATCAAAACCGCATACCCATTTAGCACATGTCGCAAAATTATTTAGCCCATGTCGCAAAATACCTTTAGAATCTCGGAACAATGCAATGTTTAAAAACGTTTTGAGGCAGTAGTTTATTTCCTTTGTTCCTGTTCTCCAGTCAATACAAGATGTATACAAATGAAGTGCTTGAAGACACAGTGACTTTCAGATTTACTCAAATGGTTACACCAAATTTATTACCGTAAAAAAAGTGCACAACACGAAAGAAAAAATTGGCTTCCTCATGAAACCACCCCAAAACTGCAAATTAATACAATAGACGCTGCTTGAAAGAAAGGTTCGTATTTCAAGTAGAAACAAAGACCTGCGAACTGTGAAAAAGTTCGTATTTGAAGTATAAACAAAGAACTGCGAAGTGTGAGCTGCGTTGGTTCGTAATCATGCTTCCTCAACAGCACGATTATCATTAAAAAAATGAGAAGAAAGCTGGCGATTTTCCTAGGCTAGTGTAATTTATGGCATGGTCTTTTTAAAATGCTCTCACCAATCAAGTGGGCCACAAGTTAATCAACGCAGTGTGCGCGGGAAGAGCAGTAGTCGTTTGCGAGTCGGGGGTTACATGTGATGTAGTACACTGCATGACACATCAGATACTAGGCCAGGGTAAAGATGCAGCGCAGGTGGCACATGGGAAAGCATAAGATTGTAAACGCCATTCAATATTGTAGCCCAAAATTTTTGCACACAAGTATTGATATTTTTTATCGAAACCTAACGGAACATTTTTTTCGACCATAGAAATACAGTCTCAGTTTCTTCGTAAGGCTAGGCATTGAGAGCGGTAGTAAGGTATTACAATTCACGAAGTCTTAGTGTTTTATTTGCAGTATATATTGAACTGAGCATTAGTTGCCCAACTAAATAGGCGTGTTTTCACAAGTCGACCGACACACGTCAACAGTGTTAAATCGGATACAGCAAACACTGGTGGTCTATATCGTGGCGTAGTCAGGAACGACGGAAGCGAGGACCACGTCTGCTTGTCCAAAAGCTTACGTTCCGTGTAATTGGGTACGCGGGAACATGGTTTCCATTAAGGCAACAGCACTTTCGCCTTAAGAGCTTGCACTCGTGGTAACGGTCACTTGTTCGTCCTAAAAAGATCACGTGACCTCCAATATTCGGCGCAGCACCTGCGCATGCCCTATCGCACCCGGAACAGCATGGTGACAGCGATGACCCAAGAGTGCCTGGGTTGTTCGTATAATTGGCATCGTAATAATAGTCTAGCTATTGCTGCCATTACTTTGAAATTTGAGTATGTGTGCAATTTATTTAACATGGAGAGGAAGACATCATGCGCATAATGTTTTAGTGAAAGGAGCTTGCTAGGTTACAGTAGTATTTCTTGAAACTGCACACACAAGAAACGAGGACAATAAGGCGAAGGTGACAGACAGGTGCTTATTGTCTTCGTTTCTTGTGTGTGCGCTGCAGTTTCAAGATGAATAGCTACCAACTCGCCCAACTTTCAGTAATTTTACAGTAGTATTTTTCCATGTTAACATTCTGTTGCCGTATTTTCTCGTTTATGCTGCCACCTAGAATGGGGGGCAAGCACCCTTCGGTAAATTTGCGAATAAAATCTACTCGACGAATCTATGAATGAAACCATGAAGTTAATGCTTCCGTATTTTAAATTTGTTGCCCTGCAGCATCTTCAATCCTCACTTTTGGAGTGTTGCCCCCATCAGCGGTTGGAAATCAATCTAGCGGCGTCGTCGAGCTGTCTGAACTGCGCGATAACCGCTACAAAGGCAAGTGGGTAGAGGTTACTGTGAAGGTTGGCAACTGGGACGCCGGAGCTAGGGTAAGTGTTTTGAAGTTTTAACACCACAAACAAACAGCGTTAGCGTTTGATGCGCGTGGCCCTTGCTGTATTAAGTAGTGAGTGCCCCAATGTATTGTTGGCTAGGTAGCCGGCATTATTCGTACATTGGCGCGCAGCAAATTGTGGCGCTCAGTTGCTAAGTACAAGTTTGCTGGTTCGATGTCGCTATATTGTCTCTTCATTCTAATGAATAGGCGGGATAAATAAAAATGGAGCGCGCGGATGATGAGCCCTTAACACATGCTGAGGAGCCCAATGCAAACGCTGATGACAAATTCGATTTGCCGTTTCGGAACAGCTGAGTACTCCAGAGGGAGCTTTCATTACATTCAGATTTCGCAACCACATGTCATCATACTAACTCATGAGCAAACTGATTCATACTCGCTGCACAGTCATTTCACAAGCAGTGGGATAGAGCGTCAGTGAGCGAAGTAAGATGTCAGTGAACGTGAGTATGAACGGGACTGAGCGCTGGTGAGTTTTGGCGGAGTTGTGTATGAACAGTGCTAATGCCAGTTAACGTTAGTACGAACAAAAGTAAGCGACTGTCGGCTAGAGTGAGTGAATATGTATGTGCCGGTTCGTGGAAATGGGTTCGAGTGTGAGCGTGAGATGGTGCCGGCAAGTGTGAATGGAAGCGACTACGAACGTGAGTGAGTGTTGGTCAGCATGTGTAGGAACGTGAGTTAGTGGCGACGTGTGTGAGCGCACATGAGTGTGGTTGAGTGCATAACCTACAAAATTATTGGTAATATGTGTGAGTATCTTCTTACTCGGCTGAACGATATCCGCAGCTGCAGTAAGGTAGACGAAAACACGATGCTTTAAATTGGGCACAGCGGAAGCTATTATGTGTGGCCGGCACACATGACAAAACGTGCTTTAACATACAGATCAATTTATACGTTGATGGCGGAGGAAAAGAGAGCGGTTAGCCTCGTAACGACATGATTAAAAATACAAGGGTAACACTTGAACACGCCTTCGAGCAGCTCCGCAGAAGCCGATATTTCTACTGGTGGTTAAAATCAATCTGTTGACTACCGCTACATCTTACCTCGAATGCTGAATTTAATCCCGAAGCCTTACTTCCAATCGGCCTGACAAATGGACGACAGTTATTATTTCTGTGCACCAAACTAATTTTGTAAATGTCAGCTGCAAAAGCCAGCGCTTTTCTCAAGAACCGAAATCTTGAAGCTTAATCACCGAATGACATTAGCTCTACTTTATCAAGACTTCACCAAGGTATGTACCGGAACAATTAGATGATAACTGGTGTGAAGTCAGCATTACAAATGAGACTTAGAATAATTATTTGCGCTTATATTTATGTGATACCAAGTGATAATGTTGCTACGTCCACTGTTAAGCTTATCGGCTAGTGGATGTACTTGGATTAATTATTGTAGTGTAATCAGCATTTAATGTGGATTGAGGCAAATGTTTGTTTGCGTGTCATTGATGTAAATTGTAAAAAAGATAGGAGCCGGCTTGAGTGGTTCACGAGTTTATGGGTGGTTTAGGTTGATTCATTAAGTTTAACAATTCAAAGGAATATTGAGGCTTTGAGAGACACCTTTGTGCAGGGTTGCACATTAGTTTTGAGCACCTGGGTCAATTTAACGGGCACGTACGTCAAAGAACACACACGCTTTTACACTCCATCACCATCGCAAATGTCGCCACTGCGGCCGGGTGTGTATTATGCACCAGAAATGCTACAAGCATCTTTTTTGTCATTAAAGTACCAACAGGAGTTCACTGCATAATCGTGACAATGGTATTGCAGAAGCGAATTGTAAAAATGCATAGTGAAAAAGAGCTTGAGCACAACAGGAGAATATATAAAGGACGACAACGGCAGTGCTCAGTCAGAATCAATGCTTCACTGAAAGAAGCGCAGAATGTAAATAATTAGTATAAACAGCCTAAAAACCACACAAAGCAATAGAAAAACAGGTAAGATGTTAAGATGTGATTTACAAACTGTTCAAACAGCACGAAACATGGTTGGGCAGCCGCAACAGTTATCTCTGATCAGATGATGATGGCCAGGTCATGATTTCACTCTTCATAATTTTAGTCGTTTTGCTTGCACAGGAGGTCCCGCCAATGGTTATTAAACCTTGAGGGCTCCTTCTGTATATGCACAACTGTGTGTCATTTCTAATGTATGTAATAAACTTGTATTGAATTGAACTGCCTGTAAAGCGTTATATTAAATTAGCCTGTTTAGCTCAAGGCAGTCTGACTTGTAAATTTCCAAATCGTGATTATTGAGCTGTCATACGGCAGCTAGCAAGAAACGCACCAGCGTGCCCTAGAGAGAAATAAAAAAAGATGAATAGAAAAAGGTAGAAAATAGAAATATTCAAAATAGAAAAGCAATAAACAAAACGCATAAATCTAAATAAAAATCCAAAGCTGCTTAATATGTGATATAACTGAAACACAAAAAAAAACACAAAGAAAAAAAGACAGGAATACACGAATGAACAGGATGAGCACGTTTTCTGTTATCTCCTGTCGACTCTGTTTTGGGCTGGTATTTTTTTCTAGGTATTTCTAAACATATGCAAAATTACCCAACAGCTTACTTTGCTAGAGTGTTATGTACTGCAATGCTATTGCTTTTTATTTCTTGCAGTTTTTTTACCGTGCCGGAAGTGTGGGTGTCAGCGTAGACCGTCCGAAGTACATCAATTGCCATCCAGATGCACAAAGCGAAGGATGTAAGTTCATAAGTTGTGATGCTGCATGTGGAGGTTCCTCCCAAGCGTGAGGTCCAGCTGGAGTGGTTTCGCCAGTGCAAATAATTCTTTCCAACGGGGGCTTAGTTTTAAATTTCCAAAGTGGGCAACTTAGCTTTCGGGTGTCTCTACCCCTACTCATGCAAATAAAGACTGAATAGACTTAATCTAGCAGAAACGACAATCACTCGAGATTTCAGGTTCTTTGTGGTCTCTGGAGAAGTGGGGCTGTTTCAAAAGAAAATTGGTTAATATAACGAGAGAATGAAACGGCCGTGGTCACAAAAATGTCGCAGTTCCGCCCGAACAGCGACGCATCAATAGCGATAGCAAATTAGTAGTGTTTTACACGATGTAATGTTGGTAATTTAATGGGCAGTATATAATACAGTAGTCATTCGATCGCTGGCTGCACAAGCTCAGTGTCAGGCTACCCGAATACAAATTTGAAGCGATTTCCCGAGATGACTGTGAGCACTCGCTGTCACAACGCATTGATAGCCATATCAAATTTGCAGTCATTTGCACACAGTAGCGTTGGTAACTTTATGGGCAGTGTAGAATACAATAAACGTTCGATTACTAACTGCACAAGCTCAGTGTCATGCGCCCAAATACAAATTTGAAGAGATTTCCTCGCGATGACTGCGAGCACTCTTTGTCACAACGCTTGCATGATCTGGAACACCGACAACGGGATGTGCGCTATAACCTCCTTGGCATGAACCTTATCACAAAGTGAACGCTTCGCGCTTCCACTCACTTCACCATTTCAATTGCGCCGCGTCTCCAAAACGTCGATTGCGTGACGTACAGCGCTAGGTGCGCGTAAATATAGCGAGCGTGAAGCCACCTGACTTTTCGGCTCTTCCTTGCGTTCTGCCCATTTGCCAACATGTGGCGAGTGGTTCGCATATGCGCTAGGGTGCCTACATGCAAGGAACGGCGTTGCATGTAGGCACTCTAAGATGCGCTAGGTCACGCTGGCAGCCACGCACAGCCTCGGCCGGGCTAGATGAGGGGACGTCCACTCTCCGCCTCTATCCAGGCTGTAGGGCAGTGCTGCTCGATCACGCAAGCTTGTACGTGCGCGGAGACTTCGCACATCAAGCCACCTTCCTTCTCGCGTTCGGGCTGCCAGTTTTCCTGGCGCTTATTCTTTACCTGGGACAGCACTGCGGCGACGGTGGAAATTCGCCTCGCGTGTCTGTGTAATAGCTATTGCAATAACATAAATTCTGCATAGGAGAAAGACAAGCACATTCGTAGCCTTTTCTTTAGGACTTCGTTGAACCACTGTCTGAATGGAACAGCACGCGGCATAGAATGAAAAAATATGCCGGGTTACCTGTCTGAAAAGTCGTAATAAATATCTCCTGCGGTTGATATCGCAAGTTTGTCATATTAGCTGGATAAATTGAAGAGGCGGACGTCACCCGCAAGACCAACTGCAGAGTGTTATTCGTTAGTGAACCATTTCCCTGATAAACATTGCAGTTCATTACATGAGAACACTAGTGCGTACAGTTGAATTCGACCCAAATATTAAGCAAACAATATCCACTTGGCAGAAATATCATGCTTAGCACAAGGGTTGAAAAATACGCCCTCAAAATGTACGTTAAATACGTTGACGTGGCGATGAAGGCTTATCAGCTCTGGAGTAAATGAAGCGCTCACAAGTGTTTGATGCGTAATTTAATTTCGAATTTAATAATTACACTGAGCCATATTCTGCCGAAATTGGTGCACAACAATGCGTCGTGTAGACATTTTCATCGTTTCGGGAAACGTGACAAGAGAATACTTTCTCTACTAGATCACTGTAAAACTAAAGCAAATTGACGACACCTACGCACCTCTTGAGTTGTGAATGCGAAAACATTATTGTCCATTTGAACGCCGCTGAGTGGTCCTTCGAGTTATGGAATCCTCGCGGGCAAGCGAGTGCGCTGAGACGCTTGGTGCGTTTTGATTTGGCCTTACCGAGGTACTGTTGGAAGGCAGGCGAGAGCTTGGGCGGCCAAGGAACGCGCGGATAACGCAGGCTTCCGAGAGTGAGATCGAGGGTGACGTGGCGTTGTGGCGATGCTCTCGCCTCTCATGCAAGTGGCACGCTTGCGGCAGCAGGTGTTCGCTTTCGCCCACTGTGCTCCGTTGAGGCGCGCTCGTGAAGTGAGGTGGCGTCGCAGCTGATGGGAATTTATGCGCCGTTTCGGTGATAAAGACGGCGGCTTTTTCGCTGAATGAGCCATTTGACGCTTTCGCATCAAAAATCATAAATTATGTAAAATATAAATTACGGGAAGCCAAGCATGCTTGTGCTGCTGCGGGTCACACGTTGTGAAAGATGCATATAGCGTGCTCTGGCCGTGAGGGTGCATGCAAGTTCGAGTGTATGTCTACAAGTGCGAAGAATGACTGCCACAACAGGGTCGAATAGGGCCGTAGGTGTTTACGATCGTGCCTTGCACAGCCTCTGAAAATATGGGTTGGATGGCATCGAAAGACATTACTGCAGTAACTACCAGAGAATTCATAGTGTACATGCTCATGCATTATCAGCATACAGTGAAATTGATTAATGATAAATAAAGTGTTAACCGTCTTACAGCTTCCACATTTATGCATGTGAGTTACATTAAGTTAATTCGAGATAGTACTGGGAGCTGCTGGGTCAGTTACTAGACGCATGGAAATGTTACCTTTGTCTTCATGGTGAAATTTGTTGCGCGCACAATAGAGAAGAACACAGTGAAGGTGGACAGACGAGTGCTTACTCTGAACTGCTTATTTTCGGAAACAGACAGAACCTAAATGCACCACCTATCTGCACTGCATGTTCTCTTTCCAAAAATAAACAATTGTGAGTAAGCGCTCGTCTGTCCACCTTCACTGTGTCCTTGTCTATCGTGCGCGCTACAAATTTCACCATGAATACGTACTAACTCGCCCAACTATCAGGTCTACTGCAATCTTACAAGGGATTTAAACGTAAATACTTTGAAATGCAATCTTTTAATGAGCATTTCCTTTTGTGGCAATTGAGCGGATACACTATAAAAACGGATCGGAAGGACCACCAGATGGCGTTTTCTTTTTTTATTTCATGTTCATTTTTCTGTATATTTCCTATAGGATGGAAAACAAATATTACCATGTAACACTAAATAACCCACTAATACTAAAACCACAATTTTTTTCATCTTAATTTCTATGCATCAGATAGTGTCGGTTTATTTAGTAGCTGTATTGGACCTATGGTTTTCCCAGACAATTTTGCTTGTGTAAGCTGTGTGTTCGTTTGGCTTTCGTACATGAACTTGTTTGCCAGAAACTGTGACCTTACCGGCATCGAATGCTCATATGTGTGGATGGTATTGCCATGGCTCACTTTGTTGTTGTTTTTTTCTTCAGCTGAATTGACTAAACAGGTGAGCTGTGATTTCTCCAACCCAAAGGACTGTGGCTGGTTCCCCGAGCGTCAGGCCACCGATGTCGATTGGGTTCTTTACACGGGCGGTATTGGTCTGCCTCGACCCATGTGGCAACCCCCGTTTGTTCTCGCACCCAGCGGTACGTGGCATAGCTGTCTCCTTCTGTAGTGGTGTCTTGAGCATAAGAAAATTTGGAATATGGAAATTTTGTTTTGAGAACTTAAGCAATGCGGTAGATGAAACTCTATTAGATATTAACCATGTATATATAGTAGAGTGAGACAAGCTTCTTTAATACGTAGAAGATAAACCCGGTGGAGTATTAAAGCAATAAAAGGAGCGTCTATCAAAGGAAGTGAAACGTGGGCGATGGCTGTAGAAGACTTTTTTTTTATAAAGAAATTAGGAGAATTGGCGCATACAAGATCAATTTGGCTTCCAGCGAAAAGTTTAACCTATATCTCTGTGAGAGGCGTAAAAACTAGCTGAGAAGAATCGGACTAAAAGGACAAGAACCGCATTGGTAAAACAGTGACAGCAGTTTTTTTCTGGATTTCAAGGAAATTTTACATGACATACGTGTCCGCATCATAAGGCATAACGTCTGTCCGCGGCCTCTTAAAGTGCAAATTTAGGGCCTTTCGGCTAATGTTGAAGGAATGGAGCTTACTACAACTAACATGTATTGTTTTCTCTGGCATTTATCAACTACAGCACGGCAGCAGGGATTAGCGGACAAATTTGGTTAGGCGGCCTTCTAGCTGACGTTATGAGACGGATGTGCAATTGGAGTGGCCGCACACTGCGTGAAGAAAGTAGCTGGTGTTATATAGAGTAACAGCATGCGTTTCAGGGCAAGGAAAGTGCAGTCGAAGGCAGGAGAGGATTAGATAATGTAAAGACATTACGAATTTTTCAGTCACTGGTCAGGGTCGCATGACGAATGATTGATAATAACAGATCAGTAGGAGAGGTCTCCTTCCTGCTGTGGGCCATAAAGGCATGATAATTATAACAATCTGCACTCATATGTCAGCATCCACAAGGTTACCTAGGAGTAATGAACGCATGAAGGGGAGTAATGAACCATTGAAGCGGAAACATTGAACATGCTCGAAAGTTTCTAAAAGTATTAAGGATGTTTTGAAAAACGACAGGCAAAATTATTTTCATTGGAGTGAAATAGAATCGCCATACTATTGGCCATTCTAAATTTTTAAAGTAATTGTTCTGGCAGCAGGGCAAACCCTTATTCGTCTGCCGAGGTACATCTCGCTAAGGAATTCTTATAAGTAGGCTTCCGTTACTTCGACTCTGGTTATTTAAATTTGATGGTTAAGTAAAACCCGACCGAAGGTCCCGGCCGGCGTCCTTGCATTTATTTTAGCCAAAACTTTCATTTTTTCTATCCCAAATTCGCCTTCGCCAGATAATTCGAACTTGTCCAGTCAGCACGCACGTACCTGACCCCTATGGTGACCCGAATAGCAACCCTTATACTGGAAGCGTCTATATAGATGGAACTAGAGGACAGTAGGTGGGTTCAACAAACGTCAACTCTCATCGAAAACCCCTTTTTTCGTCTTGGCATGGGAAGAACTTCAAGCGATAACCATAGCTCACAATGTCTGATTACGATATTTAGCCGATTCTAACGCGCTCTCTACTTTGAGCAAACTCGCCTGAAAGTTGCTTGCGCGTCGCAATCGGATCCAGAACCAAAACCGCCTTCGCAGCATTCGTATGCTATACCACATAGCGCATTTGTACTGCGACGAAGCTAATGTAAAAATTACGTGCGGCAAAGCTGACTTTAGGATACCGGCCGCCATTGTCAAACGCCTATAAGACCCTTGCCCAATTTTCTCCCTAAACTAAATTAGGTACATTTTACATGTATACGTTATGTTCCTACGTTGGACACATAAATATTGGCTCTGAGTTTGATTCGGGGTCGTGTTAGACACGGGAAAATACTACAAAATGAATCGGTGGTGTACATAGGCATTTTTTGTAATGTTGTTTAATTCGACCCGCTGGATAATTCGTTGAGTTTAGTCGGTTTATTCAGGGTTGAATCACCGGAAATCAACTGTCAATTGTTTATCATTGGTTCTTCTGCAGGTGCCTTCATGATAGCCAAGAGCAAGTTCCCTGTTATAAAGAAGGCCCATCTTGTCTCAATCCGAATGAGTCCCACACCAGACATTGGACGCTGCTTCACCTTCTGGCAAGTGAAATTTTGGTCTAAGCAGGCGGTAGCATATACAGATCAGGTACGCGATGTAAAAGTGATTGCATCGAAGCTTTATTCAGTTGAATCTCAGCAGGCAATCGGTTTCAAATGACGGCTTGTTTACTTTACCTACTTTACAGAAGACATGTTTTTTGCCTTATCAATTTTACATTGTTCATAAATGGCCCCAATGTGTCAGGTGTTCTTTTTCTTTAATCTTAACGAAATTGGTAAAAGGCGCATGAGTCAGGTGGCACTCCTTCAGTTAACTTCCTCGAAGTGGTAAAGAGGACCCTTGCGAGAAATCAAAGTGGGTTATCGACTGAATAAAGGAAATTTAGAAGCACTTTTCTACTATTAATCTAGTATGTCTAACTGCCCACGCAGGCCCTCTTGCGAGTATATTAATAGTAGGGGATACAAATTAAAGTGCAATTATAGTTAGAGTAAATAAAACAGCGCAAAAAATCACACAATGTTAAAATGACTACTAAAATACATCGTAAAACGCGTGGTGAAGTTTTCTAAGCCGCCCATAGTGTTTTATAGGCCAATGACAAAGAAAAATTAGAAGCAAAGACAACTTTTGCAGCCAACAGAAAACAATTTCCAACAGAACTCAACAAATAACTGTTGAGCACTCGCAACCAAGAACACTTCCTGCGTTCACCAACACAAGTACTGCGAGAATACAGCAAACTACTAGAATAACAAGTACAACAAATCCTAGTAGACGCATCGAACTACTAGGATTTTTTTTAAATGTGCATTGGCTTACGCACGCTACGCAAAGGATATAGCATTTGTGGGGATCAGCTTCAGCAATTATGTCTTATGGCAGGTTCTTCCAATCTGATGTTCATGGAATGAAAGACCGGGCGAAATGCCATGTGCCGAAATGCCAACTGACGCGTTTATCATGAAGTCTTCTTGAGGTGAAGAGTTTCAATAAAGTTTATGAAATAGCGATTATACGACTCATGTGATGATCGCAAGGCAGGTCCTCCAGCTCAGCGAATAATTTCTTGTTTATATCAGGAAGATGCGAGATGGTCCAGGAAAAAACGGACAAATTCGCTTGTAGGAAACCTGAGCCGCCTCGCAAATGCTCAAATATGTCTATACAACAAAACATGAGTACAGCACTAAGCATACAAACGAAGTTAAACAAAAATAAGACATCCCTACAAAACACATGCAAAATACTTCATCCGTAGTTCAACACATATTCCATATCAAATACACACAAATTTTATATATTATATTAGATACATATATTACTCTCGAGTAAGTTTTAAAAAATCACAAAAATACTAAATGACGTTTAAATATCGTATGTCTCAATTTTCTGCACCTAGATTGTCGGTTCTTAGTGTGTTCAGAACACGTGGCAAAGTATAGCGGATCGTTTGTCTTCAAATTTTTGTCTGGCAAAATGGTATACACCAAAATACTTGCTTTCTCAAAGTGTAACTGCCAATCTCGACCTTTAAGTTAGCAACATCTCTTAAGATGTGACGTTCCTCATGGACATCTTGTATTTGACAACTAAATTACAACAGTACAGTTTAACTCTTTCCGTACCGCGCCCATTGGCCATCGTTATCGCTCTATCGATTGTTTTAAACGCCGCTTTCGAGACCCTCCGTGCCGCTCACGGACATACTGCGCTATCGGACGTGAAAGAGAAGACACTATATTTTTCTCTTCTAAGCAGTTCGCTTTTTCCCCGCCAGGTGGTGATTTTTAAACGCGCTCCGAAGTTTCGCGATCGTCAAAGCAGATTATGCCAGCCGTGAACGATAGCGGAAGGATACGTGCATGCGGATGCGAAACCCGGACCCAGCCATGCGTTAAGCCGAGTACGAGCGACGCCAAACCTGCGCTTCGACTACGGTTGCCAATGCTCACTTCGAACATGAGTTCCTCTCGCTGGAGTTTGGCCATTCCTGTCGACTGTGCGATCGGCTGTGGTTCAACTCCAACCTCTCTACGCTCAACTCGGTTCGGTCCATCGCGAAACGTGGACGAGGCTTGTGTGTGCTGCGAGACATCTGCGATCGACAGGAATGGCCAAACTCCAGCGAGAGGAACTCACTTTCGAAGCGAGAAGCTAAGTTACAACCAAGCATCAGACATAGTAAGCCCCTCCGATCGCCCAGCTTCGATGTTTCAAGCCTTGCGCGGCCGAGTGCAAGCTTAAGCCTTTTTTGTTGTTGAATTTATCGCGAATAAATTTGATTCGCTGTCTGTGTACAATTTCTGCAGTGTTTTTTTAACTACAGGTATCAGACTCTGTCGGTTAGTGCTCGTAAAGAGACTAGTATCATTCACATGTACCACGTAAGCGAGCATGTCACCGATTGAGATGATAGTGCTGTTACGTTTCACTAACGTGAGAAGTCACAAATGATGAATCGAGCAGAATGATTTGGGAAATCCTGAATGTCGCTATTAAAATTTATGTGGTCTGGGTGCCTGTTGCGGAAGATTATTTGAGATTAGACCGAATGTTAGACAAGTTAGCTTGCGCAGATGAGAGGGGCATGTTTGAGATTGCATTTTACTAGTCTGAATGAGCGGTTAGTAGAAGGTACTTACTGATATGGTGATATATTGTTTTACTTATATGTAGTGGTGAGCGAATATTAGAAACCTTCAAATAAAGAATTGATTAGTGCCCTATTCGATTCGGTCTTCAAATCAAATAGTCACTATTCGTAAATGCGAGTATTTCTCGAATACTTTTCGAATATTTCACAACATCAACTGCGTCCAGAAAAAAACATAAGATCGCAGAAAAATTACGGTAAATATTCACCCGCGTGGGCATATTATAGACATAAAACATCAGAATTTGTGCAGTGGAGCGGGCTACGTCACTTAAGTAGCCATACTTTAAAGGCTGTACAGCGATCATTCGCCCTCTGAAGAGCCCTCTGCCTGCGAAGAAACTACTTGTTTGCTCCTAGTGCTTCATTTGTGCTTTTAATAAGCAATGCATCATAACTTACCATGTAATGACAGAACGTTGTTAAATTTAGGAACACTGGGATGTGAAAATTATTTTATATTACCTAATTGTACTAACGGCTGTTCATTCTACGAAAACTACTCGAAACGTTTTCGACATTATATTCAATTTGATTCGTGTATGGCGTCATTCCATTCGTATTCGATTAGTTCTCAAAAATCACTATTCACACACCCCTACTTATATGCTGATTCTACATGTTAGTTAAAACATGGGAGTTAAGGCAGTTTTAATGGCATACACCAGCCTGTACCGACAAGCATAGTTCGTAAAATACATAACTTGACATTTATACAGATTGAGCGACACCAATTATTCGATTGGTTTGCTTTAGGGTGCATACGGCAATTTACGGATTGGAGTTGTGGAGTTCTGAAAGAATATCTGCTCAGGAAAATTTCAAAGGTCGGCACCAGCTTTGCGATTCGCCTTGGCTGCAGGAGGACATGGCTTTGAAACCACGGTGTCCCCGGTAACCCATCACTTACCCAAATGGCCATAGCCATCCGCCGGCTGTACGCACCGGTTTCTTTACGAGTTTAACTGGCCTTGCGAAGGAGCCCGCGCCATGAAAATCCCGCGGAACCCTTTACCTGGGTAGATTTTTCTAATGCATTCTCCCGAACATTAGGATTGATGCACGTTGAAGAGCTCTAGATGCATTACTAAAACATACTTTCATTAGCCGCAAGATTTTAGACGCTGCATAAAAGCAATACAACCTCTAAAAATCTTTCCAGATTTATATGCTTTGTGATTTCACGGGCTTCAGTTCATCAATTGCGATGTCTTAAAGTGATGGGCCAGCTATTTTAATTTTAAATTTACTTATTAGCTATATATTTACTGGTATTTCTTAGTAATATAATCTCCGTATAGTGCAATATACTTTTGAACTTAGAATTGTCCTATCTGCCCCCGGCGATTAGAGATACTTATCGCATTATCCCCCTGTTTTCAAAACAAACTTAGGCTGTTAGCTTACCTTGACATTTCCATTTCTTCCTCTGCGTTATTATCGTTAGTGTGAGTTTAATACGAGATTATACCCGCCGTGGTTTCGCAGTGGCTTTGGCCTTGCGCTGCTAAGCCCGAGAACGCTGGATTAAATCCCGGACGCCGCGACGAAACTTTGATGGGGGCAAAATGCAACATCGCCCGTGTATCGCGCATTGGGTGCACGTTAATGAAACCCAGATGATCTAAATATCCGGAGTTCGCCACTACGGTGCGCCTCATAATCTTGTCTTGGTTTCGGTAGGTAACCCACCGATAGGTAACTCACCGGTAGTTAACCCACCCCAGAATTTAATTTGAATTTATGCTATGTCAGGTTGTAGGCGCTGTAAAGGTGAACAACACCACCTAAATACATCGCTCATACCCTAAAGCAGGGGCGTTTTTCTCGCAGGTACAACATGTGGCATCCAAACAGCGGGGAGCTTCACGTTCTTCAGCGAGTGGTCAATGATTCAACGAGGTTGCTCTGGCGTCGGGTCGGACCACAGGGCAAGGAATGGCACCTTGGGAACGTGCAGCTGCACAGCTACGAGTCCCACCAGGTATGAACTTCAGGCCGTGCCGTTCGCCAGTGTACTTTTCAGCAAAGCTCACAAGTGTCGGCGGTGGCGGTGGTGGTGGTGGTGGTGGCGGCGGTGTCACGCTAAAAAGTGGGCCGATCCTGGTGATAGTGCAGAAAAGTCCAAGCTCAATGGCACATACCAGGGACAAAAAAGAGAGAAAGAGAGAGAAAGAGAGAGATATATAGAAAGAGAATAGAGAGAGAGAAAGGAGGGAAAGAAGGAGAGAAAGGATAAAGACAGATTAGAGCGAGAGAGAAAGAGAGAGACAAGGAAATGAGAGAGGGAAAGGAAGCTAGAGAGAAAGAGGGAGAGAAAGTGAGACAGAAAGAGACAGACAGACAGGCAGACAAAGAACTTTATTTAGGTCCTGAGGAGCGCTACCGCTCAAGGTGGTAGAGCAGTGGGCAGCTCCCACCTAAGAAAGAGAGAGAGAAATAAATAAAGAGACAGAGAGAAAGGCTAGATAGATAGAGAGAAAGAGGGAGAGAGTAAGTCACCACGAAAGTCAGAGAAAGAAAGAGAAAGAGGAAGAAAAAGAGAAAGAGAGAGGGAGAAATAGATAGAGAGAGGAGGAAGGATAAATAGAGAGAGAGATAGGGAAAGAAAGAGCAAGAGAGAAAGTCACCATGAAGGCCAGAGAACGAAAGAAAGAGAGAGAGAGAATGGAAGAAAAAGAGAAATAAGGAGAGAAAGAGAAAGAAAGAGCGAACAAGAGAGAGGGAGAGAAAGAAAGACAGAAAGAAAGAGAGTGAAAATTACCACGAAGGTCAGATACACACATGAGAAGCTTCGCTTACCCCCATTTTCTCGACAAGGGAAAGGTTGGTGATTTTTTTTTTTTGGAATAGTATACTATACAGTAGATAATTCAGAATAAACTGAAGCTCTGAATGACTGTTAACAGCGAAGATGCGAGAACGAGGGGTTCAACTGGTGAAGACCAGCAGTTAGTGAGTTTAAATATCGCGGAGTCATGATGGGTTCCTACTCAGATAATTGAATATGATATTTAATAAAGAAGTATCCAATTTTAACAGGAAAGCTGTTTAAGCCAGCCGTAAAAAGTGCGCGTTTCACGAAATTACCATCATGAGCATTGGCTCGAGCGTCGTCGTCTTCTTCCGCAGCTGGCTCGTTGGCGCCCCTCGGTTAGCGCTAGTAGTCGTGCTCGGCACGAGCTCGTGCCAATGCTCCCGCGTTCGTCGTCATCGTGTTCTGGCTGCGTGGTCGCTAATCATTCCAGCGTGCAAGTTCACTTCTCTTCTGTTGTCGTAATGGGGAGGCAAAGCTTGCACTAGGCGGCGCAAAGCTCGAGTCATAACGACGCTGGCCGATCGATTGCGTCTCCTGGTAGTAGCTAGGTTGAACTTGGCTATGTCGAGGTTGAACTTGGTTGTGTCTAGGTTGAAATTGGTAGCAGATAGGTTTGGCCTTGGCTGTGCCTGAATTGAGTTTGGTTATGCCAGGTATCTCTTAGGTTATGACGCAATCGATCGGCCAGCTTTACTCTGTCTCGAGCTTTGCGCAGCCTAGTGCAAGCTTTGCCGTTGTTTTTTGGCTTGCATATTTTTAAAATGCATATTGGCTCTTGAGGAACAGGATCTTGTTAGTCCACTCTTGCTGTTGGTATCCTGACGGACCGAGACATCGACCAACGATCGGTCACGAGGAGCAGAGGTTCTTCGGCTTGGGCATGACTGTATCAAAATTTTTATGTATAAAGAAGCGAAATTGTGGGATTTTACATCTTGAAGCAGCATGGTAGGCTAAGGGATGCCGTATAGCGGGGGAGAGGTATACGGATGAATTATTTCGACTATTGAGTTGTTTTTATTGTGCACGTAACGAGAGGCGTTGGGCCATATGGCAACTGCATCCAAAACTTCATGATGAGTTTAACAGTTGGCTCACGGGTTCGGAAGATATGGCATTGATTCTCAAGGGTGAACAGAGTGCCTAGCTCATGTTCATCAGGAGGTGGTGCCAGGAGTGAGCGTATTTATTGTGGACATGGCAGGGTGTTGAATGGCTATGGCGTTCGGCTGTGTAGCGCATGTTTCATTCTAAGCCCTCACATTTGCTTTCCAATGCGAAGGGTACGCAAAGAACTGCGACTGCCTCGGATCATAGGCGCATTATAGGAACTGATGTAGTTAGTGTTACAACTGCAGAAAAATCCTCTTTTATAATAGTTCACGCAATTTTTTTAAATCGCCTGTGACATACAGCACGGTTTTACTCTTCGAGTTGGATTACTGTAATAGGAGGACATGATTTGCTTAGTAAATCGAAATACATACTTAAATTATCACCAAATTCTTGCTAAACGTTCCTAAAGTAATTGCTGTACGACAAATGTTGCAATTTACCAAATGTTGTTAGTGAGTTCGCATAGCATATTCACTTGGAATGTATTCTAGCGGTTTCCCCAGTTTTTAGATTTGCGCTCCCAAAATATGGGGCGAAATACATCGGCGTTATGTTTATTTTTGCGCGAAAATGCATAATAACACGTTTCGCTCTGAAAAAAAGCTAAACGGGCCAATTTTTGGACGTTCGATGACACTCTTCTTAAAACTGGTGCCTGGACAACTGTTACAAGTTGGTTGAAAGTGGATGTGCGTTAAAAATTGGTTTCGTTTCCTAAACGGCAATATTTGATATGAAGTAAATAATTAGTAAGTGAAGGAGTGAAGTTTTGTCAATTTTTCAATTATGCGTTCTGACTTCTTGTGCAAATAATTTCTGCCAGTAGGAACAATCCAGTTGAAAGAGTAGATCTGTGCTTGTGCTGGAGGTGAGTTTTAAAAAATTCGCTTTACTCTATAATAATAGACCTGTTATAATGTGCAAATCTTTCTCTAATTATCATCCTTAGAGAGCACGTTATAACCAGAATCGGGTTTTGTAATTTAAGGCCACTTTACCGGAAATAGCAATTACAGAGCGGTGAACTCAGCAACAGGGCAGCCTAGCTCCGCAGGAGAATAACCGCTTTATTTTCAGTAGGCACGAGCATATTAGTTAAGCAAGACACAACTCAGCACAGTAAAGGTCCAACAGGACATTTGTGCAGTTAAATCATGAGGTTTTATGTGCCAAAAGCCCCATCTGATTGTGAGCCACGCCGTAGAGGAGGGCCTCCGGATTAATTTCGACCACCTGGGGTTCTTTAACGTGCACCTAAATCTAAGGACACGGGTGCTTTCGACATTTCGCCCAATCGGAATGCAGCCGCCGTGGCCGGGAGTCGATCCCGCGACCTCGTGATCAGCAGACCAACACTATAACCACTGAGCAACCACGGCGTATAGTAGTGCAGTTACAGTAACAAGTTTATCTTAGAAATAACATTTTATGATTAGACCGGTTAGGCCCATACGCGATGATGTGTGAAGACTGTTATAACGTAAATGCATCGGCGCACACTAATATTTGACCCTTAAGTGCAGTGCATTGGGCTCCTTATGGTACGTTTTAGCGTTGCTGGACAAGGTTCCTACAGACTTTTACGAACTCTTACGCTATGTATAAGTGCCGCTGCGCAAGCGTATGTTGCGCTAACGGATTGCCCATCAAGCAATGTGAAAGTCTTATTCATGGCTTACGTATATGTTATAGATTGAAATTGATGGTGACTCTTTATGGTGCTTGGGGTACCACCTTAGTACAAGAGACAGGACAAATACAGATTTGGATTGAAATAATATTTGTTAAGGTATTCTCCGTCGTATTACATTCGAGATCGCTTTGGACTTGTGGAAATGCAGTTATCCGTGGTCTTCCACAACAGCGTCGCGCATTGTAAATGACGCCCATTGCTAATATTATTAATGTTATTTTATTAGCCACAATATCACCTTTATTATTAATATTACTATCATCATTGTTATAATTTATTATTATTATTATCTAACAGCAGGGTTAACTCATCAATTTATCCCAGATATTTAGTTTCTTCTTTGTAAAACCACCCACTGCTGGTAACATTACGGAAACTGCGCAGCATGGAAGAAAAACTTTTGAAACTTCCACAGTTGTCAGCTAGATATAACAGCTGTTTCTCCCTTCAATTTCCTATAATTAAAGGTCTTAGCCCTCCCAATTTCATGATTTATGACATACTAGGAACGTCCTGTATTTCAGCGTTTCTTCTTATGCCATTGTCTAAATATGATGAAAGAACTCAAGCAAATAACACAATGAATGCACCCTTGAATACGAAAAAAATATCTGCGTTTATCTGTTTGCTTCCATAGCCGCAGGATTTAGTGACAATAATGGTGTGTTCAAAACACGCGAATAACTTAAAAGCTTCTCCACTGGAAACGCGTTCTTGCTCACCTTTCTGATGCTTCTTAAGTACTGCTTTTGCGCGTGCTCCTGAACTGTAACCTGAATATAGTAGACGTTTGTCCACGATATAAAACAGGAGGGCGTTTCTCGGCGTGTGAAGTGGCTTTGCTGGCTGTTAAGGTTTGCTGACCTAGAAGATTTAGTGAAGTGTTAAGATACAGTCCTATAAAGTTAATTTACCTTCGCAGGATTTTAATTGACTACCAGTTTCATATTATTTCTTCTTTTATCTAGCTGGTCATCGAAGCTGTCTTAAAACCCAACATCCCTGGCATAATAGCCATCGACCTTTTCACACTCAAGGATGGTCCATGTGACACTGGCAAAGGTTTGTGGTTTCATCATGAATTTCAAGAAGCTCCTAAGTTCTATTACTATATGTAATGTGGATATTATCAAAACGTCATGTCGTCTCTAGTTTATTAAGGTGAATAAGGCTTGCAAATAATACCATATTGTCACGTGCAACAGAAGGGCCTTCAGAGCAAGAAGTACTGCACCGGCAGAGCCAGGAAGATGGCTGACCCCAAAAACGAAAAACCTCTTCTTCTTCTCTCCTGGCCTGAATACTGGCTCGCGCTCGCCGCAGCTCGTGACCTGGTGGCATTTTCACCCTGTGAAAAAAAACGGACATCGTCCCGATGCTAGCGCTAGTCGACGTAGGTAGAGGGAAAGAAAAAAAAGGGAACGAACATAAAGTATGCACAAGTGGGGGGTGAGGGAGAGAAAAATAAAGTACGTCATAAAGTTGAGACGCTGTCGCACTATCGCGCGAAATAAGGTTTGAGTCGTACAACGTGCACAATCTCCGAGTGGTGCCTTCGACGCTGGGGCGATATGGCACTATCCGGGAGAACCTCGTAGTTCACGTCACTAACGCGACGCAGCACTTTGTAGGGCCCAAAGTAGCGACTGAGCAGTTTCTCTGACAACCCCTGGCGGCACACCGGCGTCCACACCCAAACTTGATCGCCCGGGTGGTATTCCACTTGGCGATGGCGAAGATTGTAGCGGCGTGCATCTACACTCTGCTGTTGCGTGATGTGTAGGCGTGCCAATTGGCGAGCTTCTTCGGCGTACTGCGTAAATTGCTCAGCGTCAGGGGTGAACAGCGCGTCGTAATCGTGTGGAAGCATCGCATCCAGCATGGTCTGAACCTAACGTCCATAGAGAAGACGAAACGGCGTGAATCGCGTTGTCTCCTGGATGGAAGAGTTGTACGCAAATGTTACGTACGGTAGAACCTGATCCCACGTCTTTGTTGTACATCGGCGTACATGGATAACATGTCTACGATGGCTTTGTTCAATCGTTCCGTCAACCCGTTGGTCTGCGGATGATATGCAGTGGTCTTGCGATGACTCGTGTAGCTTAGCTTGAATACGTCGTCAATCAGCTGGGCCCTGAAAGCTGTGCCTCTGTCAGTGACCACGTAAGACGGGGCTCCATGTCGAAGAACGATCTGGTCTATAAAGAACTGGGCAACATCGGCAGCCGTAGCGCGTTGTAGAGCCCTTGTCTCGGCGTATCTGGTTAAGTAGTCTGTGGCGACTACGATCCACTTGTTCCCGGCTGATGATAGTGGAAAAAGCCCGAGTAAATCCATTCCTATTTGATCGAATGGCGCCCTGGGTGGTGCGATCGGTTGCAGCAGCCCCGCGGGCTTCAGTGGCGGGGATTTGCGGCATTGACATTCACGACAACTCTTGACGTAGCGCTTAACAGATGTAGAAAGTTTGGGCCAGTAGTACGCCTGTTGAACTCTGGTGAGAGTTCGTGAGGAGCCTAAGTGACCAGATGTGGGCTCGTCATGGCAAGCAAGAAAAATGTCGTCGCGCATGTCAGCAGGTATGACGCGAAGGTAGGGTTTGCCGTTGCTGTTCGAGTTTTTCTTATACAGGACACCTCTTCGAAGGCAGAAGGACGAGAGACTGCGAGAAAGGCGTCGAGGTATGGGAGAGTTGCGTCCTTCGAGGTTTTCGATGATTGCGCGGATTTCGGCATCCTCGCGCTGTCGTGCAATCAAGTCCGTTGCGGTGAGGGCCCCAAGGAATCCACTGTCATCCTCAGCGGCCGGATCACAAACATCGGTGGGTGCACGCGACAACGAATCCGCATCTTCGTGCTTGCGGCCTGATCTGTATACGATGGTCAAATCGAATTCTTGCAGACGAAGGCTCCATTGTGCGAGTCGCCCAGCGGGGTCTCGTATATTGGTTAACCAGCACAATGAATGGTGGTCGGTCACTACTTTGAAGGGGCGACCGTAGAGGTAAGGCCGAAATTTCATGGTCGCCCATACCACTGCAAGGCACTCTTTTTCTGAGGTGGAATAATTTGCTTCTGCGCGTGAAAGAGTACGGCTGGCGTAAGCTAACACGCTCGCTGTGCCCTCTTGGTGTTGGACCAGGATGGCGCCAAGACCCACGTTGCTGGCGTCGGTATGAACTTCAGTATCAGCGTCCTCGTCAAAGTGAGCAAGAGCTGGTGGTGTCGGCAAACGCTCCCGCAGCTCGGTGAAAGCCGCGTCCTGCTCTTCATTCCAGACAAATGGTACATCTTCTCGTGTGAGGCGAGTCAGAGGTTCGGAAATCCTAGAAAAATTGGCGATGAAGCAGCGATAGTATGCACAGAGCCCCAGAAAGCGACGGACTGCTTTCTGGTCACGGGGAACAGGAAACGAGGATACGGCGGTGGTCTTGTCAGGGTGAGGCCGAGCGCCATCCGCGCTCACAACATGGCCGAGAAACTTAAGTTCTTTATAACCGAAGTGGCATTTCTCTGGCTTCAGCGTGAGGTTAGCGGCGCGGAGGGCGTCCAGCACAGTCTTCAGACGATTCAGGTGTTCCTCAAAGGTCGCCGAAAATACGACGACGTCATCAAGATAAACGAGGCAAGTATGCCACTTCAAAACGGTGAGAACAGTGTCCATCATTCTCTGGAATGTCGCAGGTGCAGAACACAAGCCGAAAGGGAGCCCTTTAAATTCATACAAACCATCCGGTGTAACAAAGGCAGTTTTCTCGCGATCACGTTCATCAACTTCAATCTGCCAGTATCCGCTTTTCAAGTCTATAGATGAAAAATACTTCGCGCGTCGCAGTCTGTCGAGTGAATCATCGATGCGGGGCAGTGGATAGACGTCTTTTTTAGTCACGCTGTTTACCCGCCTGTAGTCAACGCAGAAACGTAGCGTTCCGTCCTTCTTCTTCACGAGGACGACCGGCGATGACCAGGGACTTTTGGAAGGCTGTATAACATCGTCCTCAAGCATCTCTTCGACTTGCGTATGTATCGCGTCCCGTTCTTTGGAACGGCAAGGCTGTTGTTTTATGGGCGAGACGTCGGTATACGTAATCATTCGGTGTTTCGTGATGGGCGTCTGACGAGGACGAAGCAAAACATTCTTGGAATTGAAGCAGAAATTCATGCAACGCTATTTGTTGTTCCTCCGGTAGAGTCGAATTAATGTCTACTTTGCCTAGTGATGCCGTCGCAGCCCCCGATGTCGATTGGAGAGCATTGTCCAGTGATGCAGACGTAAAACATTCAGCAGTCTCTGTTATGGGGTAGGCGAGAGCGATGGCAGTGCGAAGAAAAAGGTGACGGTGCTCATTACTAAAATTCGTCACAAGCAGCTTAGAACGTTCGTCACGAAGCGTGACGAGGCTGCGAGCGGCGCAGAGACCTAGTGTGAGAAAGAGCGACATGTTGCCTTCAGCGACTGCCTCACCATCACGTAACTTGTCACACACGACATCAATGAGGACACTCGAACGCGGGGGTAACGCGACGTTGTCGGCATAAACGCGAAACGTGCTGAGATGGCTGTCGTCGGTTTTGTCTGCTGTTCTCTCTGTCGAGAAGATCACGGCGCGCTCTCGCAGGTCGATAATAGCGCCATATTCCCGTAGAAAGTCGATTCCCAGGATGATGTCTCGGGAACATTCGTGAAGTACAAGGCAACTGGAGAGAAACGTACGTCCACGAATGCCAACTCCGAGTGTGCATATACCAAGTGGGGTGACTACATGTCCACCGGCAGTACGAATTTGTGTTCCGTACCAAGGCGTAACTACTTTCTTCAGGTGTGTCGCTAGTTTTGACTCACGATCGAGTAATCAGCCCCTGTGTCCCATAACGCACTGACTTCACGGTGACCGTCGAGCACCACAGGTATATCCAAAGACAGTCGGCTTCCGAGTTCAGTTGTCGTCGAATCACTGCCGGCACCTGGTCGCGTCGCTGGGAGGCCTTGCTCGCGTCGATTATCAGCGGCCTCGCCCCCGAAGGTCGCTGTCTTTAGTTTTCCCGTCTAGGGCTTGGCGAACGCCCCTGCGCCGCCACTGGGGAGCTCAGGGAATTTGGGGAAAATCGTCTCGGCGACGGTGACCGTGACTGCCGTCGCAAGGGCAGTGGCATGCGCGCTCTTGAGACAGGTGTTCCTCAATGGCTCTTGGTCTTTCGCCGAATCTTGGCCTTGGAGAGTCGACGGCAAAACCCTGAAGTCCAAGGCGGCGATACGGGCATTCACGGTATACATGTCCGGCTTCGCCACAGTGATAGCACAGCGGTCGCCTGTCCGGTGTGCGCCAGACGTCCGATTTTCTTTGAAGTGGTCGGCGGTGCTCCAAGTGCTGGATCGGTTGCATTGATGGAAGTGTATCGTGAGGCGTGGGGCGCACGAAGCGCAGAGAAGCAGGAATATACCGGCTCGCAGCTTCCGCGTATGATGCGCGCCGAAGCTCCGTCGGCACAGGTGGTGTGACCTCCCTGGCAATCGGGACTTGCAGAGCATGCTGCACCTCGTTCCTGATGAGGCTGGATATAGATCCCGCAGTAGGTTGAGGTGGGCAGTGGATTCTTTGCAGCTCGTCGCGTACCACTGATCGGATGAGGTTGCAGAGGGAGTCGATGTTGATGCTACTTCCGGCAGCTCCGATCTGATCCATCGATGACGCGACGCTGATTTGCCGGTCGTACACTGCTGACCGCTGCTGAAGCACTTTTTCCATTGTTGTGGCTTCCGTTAAGAACTCGGCCACAGTCGTCGGGGGTCTCCGATCAAGGCCAGCGAAAAGCTGCTCCTTAACCCCTCGCATTAAGTGGCGGAGCTTCCTATCTTCTGCCATGTCCGGGTCAGCTCGACGAAAGAGGCGCGTCATGTCCTCAACGTACATCATCACACTTTCGTTGGGCATTTGGATGCGCGACGGAATAGCCCGCTCGGCACGTTCACAGCGATCAGCATTGGCGTAACTTGCCCTCAGATGACGACAAAAGTCGCTCCACGACGAGAAGGGTTCGCGGTTCTCGTACCAGGTGCGAGCGCCAGCCTCCATGCTAAACTACACATTCTTCAGCTTGTTCGCATTGGTCCTCCCATTGAAATCAGCGACGCGTTCGAACTGAGCCAACCAGTCTTCGACGTCCTCAAGGATGGAACCATGGAAGACTTTTGGCACTTTCTGTAGCGTATAATGAGCAGCAGTAGTAGTGCCTTCCATACCGCTTTGGTGGGTAGCTGACGTAGTCTCGGGAAGAGGTCCAAGCTCAGGGGGCAATCCTCGGACTCTTCGGCTGGCCCGGTGAACAGGTGTTGTTACTGTAGGCACAGGGCTACCAGGAGGCGTGTAGGACATTTGCTGGGACTACCCAGCACTTCCACCAGTTTGTCACGTGCAACAGAAGGGCCTTCAGAGCAATAAGTACGGCACCGGCAGAGACGAGTACTAGCCAGGAAGATGGCTGACCCCAAAAACAAAAAACCTCTTCTTCTCTCCTTGCCTGAATACTGGCTCGCGCTCACCGCAGCTCATGACCTGGTGGCAATATTTTCGAGGATGATAGGCTGCAGCGACTTAAATCCACCATTATTGCTTCTTTAGGTAATATGTAGACGACTGCACAACATGCACAGTTAATTTAATTCGAATAAGGCCTAACTGTCATTATTGAATGCTATTACATAAAGAGGGTGTGTATACATTAAAGATATTTTTCACTAATCTAACATAAACAGTAATATCAATAGAACGCAAGAAAAATAAAGGTTGCAGGTGTGCCAAGAAAATATGAGCGAATAGGGACCTTAATATACAAAGGACATCATTGGTGACAAGAAGTTATTAGCACAAACAAAGGTTAACGCAAATATCAATTGAATATTCAGTCATCAAACAAGAAAAACTAAGTATTTTATGGTATGTCGACGCAACTGTTCTTGCATATATTAGTCGTGCCACAGTCTTGCACATGATTCAGTACCCATCTGTATAATGGTAGATTATTCTCTTCAATCATGGTTCGTGGTGTAATTTGCCTGACAAATGACGATGTGCGATGTACGATTCATCTGATGTTTCATAAATGATCAAGCGAGGACAAATAGCTGAGGGTGGTTGGCAAATATATCCTCTGAGAGACGCGCAGGATTCTAAACTTTATGGAACTGCAAGAGGACTGCCGAGTTGCAAATAATATTTTCAACTTGGCAAATTGGTTTGAGGATTTTCCCCCAAGTCACGCTAATACTCTTCAAAAAAGTAAACGGAGAGCATAATATTGGAAGCGTTGAATGTTGTTAATTAGCATGCTTGCTGAAGAACAACCTTGGCTACCATTAGGCAGTAAAATGTACAATGTTTAGGTTAATAACTGCAACGTATGTGAGTTTTGGTGTTTATGTTGGTACCTGCATTATGTTTACCAAAACTGTAGTGTAGCCATCTCTCCCCCCCCCCCCCCCCTGTTTCTTTTAATTTCAAGCACTTTGGTCGCTGCCAGGTCAAGCCTAATGCAACATCTGTATATAGAGTTGACGGAAAACAGAAACTTGCATCAAAATACAACATCAATCGCTGAAAGTTTCTCCAGTGCGCCTGCATTCATCAAATAAATAGGAATAATAAAACACAGCAATAAACAGGAGCGGAATATATATTGTCACGCAGTGATTTATTATCGCATTACCTTGCTTCAGTGCTTACGAATGTCAGTCCTCCATATATTGGGGAACAATCTGTCTTATTGTGTCATTGCTTTATTATTGCGATAGGAATTATATGGACACCTCAAGCGCATGTTGCGCGCATGCGCAGATGCGCCGTCTATCAAATAGGCGAGATTATGTTTGTCCCCGCGAGGGAAGTGAGCCCCGCAGGAGGACGGCGCCTCCTGTGCATTCCCTGTGCCACGACAGGTCTTGCACCGTTGAGATCAATGTAGCGTCCGCCACCGCGTTTTTCGCCCTTTCCGCTTGTGCTTCTAAATAGGCTTTATGATATCACGCTAGATGGACTGAAATTTACTTTTCTAAGCCCGGCGTGCCGAAAAGCGGTCATCACCCAATCACCGCGGTTTCTTAGGGAGCGTTCCGATGAGATTCTATGGCAGTCGGGTAAGGTAGCATGACGTCACGGATCGAAGTGCACCAGCCTTGTGCTATCTACAAGGCGTTGGCCAAGCGGTCAGCGCGCTCGCTTGCCACCGCGTTCATAACTCGAAGGACCGCGCAAGGCGGAGTTCAATTGGACATTAATGCTTTTGCATTCAGAACTCATAAGAAATGCTTAGGTGTCCTCAGATTTTCGGTTTGTCGCCGCCTGTTCCGCGAAATATTGCACTTATTTACTGCAATGCGCCAACTAGGCCAAGAACGTATTTTTCAATACATTAGTAATAGTGTTTTTCCGTACCACCCTGCTTCAGTGGCCAAGGGGTGATACAGCTTAGCGCGAGGTCACGGGTGCGATTGCCTATCACGGCGGCCACTTTCCATTGAAGGGAATTGCAAAAGCTCTCTCGTGGTTCCAGATCCTTCCATTATAGCACTGGGATATCCTCTTGAGGCCCAAACCTAGCTATGGGATATAATTGTTCTTCAAGCCAGTTTTTATTGTCTGTTGGTAGGTTACGCATATGAAAATCATTTTTCAAATTAAATACCATGACAGATGTCAAAACCGCATATTCGTGTACGGGGAAGAAGTAAGCATCTCCTTTTTGTTTGCTATAATAAAAACTGCATTTCATTGCCTAAACGCAGAGATGAAGATTTAACTACATGTAGTACACCACCATGGTGCTGCTGCATCCGGGATATTCACGCAGCATCAAAGAATTCGAAAAACACTTCAAGGGTGGTTTCAGCCGTCTGTGACAACACCGAGGTCTAGATCAACTTAGTGTCAAAATTTTTCAAAAGCAGATGGCAAGAATATGAGTAAACCCCTTCTGTACAGTTCCATATGCACTGGACTTCATTTCACGAATGAATATTTTCTTTATAGCTGTTGAGTGAATATGGAAAAAAATCACGGCAATGTGCAATATATTGCACAAGGTTAAGGCACCTTAAGACCAGAGAGATATACTCTGCTATTGCTTCGGGGTATGAAACCACATGAATCGAATAATATTTTGATCAAGTCAATGTGATCAAGTCAATGTTTAAGTAAACTTTTTATTGTGCTACAATGCATAATCAGATGAGCAGCATCACCATCGTTGGTCTAGACTAGCTGTTGTCGCCGTAACAATTTTTCGTACATGGGAATAACCAGCTTTTTAAGTGCGAAGCGCCCTAGGCTCCCGGGCTGTCGGTGTGTAATGTGATCTCATGTCATCATGGTCACGCGCAAAAACAGGGTCAAACGAAGTGTAGATTTGTTCAAACCAGCTCATAATGAATTAACATGATTCAGAATAACTTAAATGCGGAATAATCGAGCATAAGGTGAATTAATTAGCAGAAATTCATGAAAATCGTTGCCCAAACGCCAGACTGGTACCAGCGCAGCGCAAGAGAGGGAGCCACTACCGCACAAGTGCTCGGTTCCTCCTCACTCCAGCGCTACTCCAGCAACTCGATCAGAGCACGCTGTGTGACAGGAGAGAATGAACAGGGCTATATAAAAGTTGGCGCGCTCCGGAACTTCCTTTGGGCCATGGACGCCGAGCTGCAGGCACGCGTCGAGCGACAACGCTGGCGCATCACAGCTTAGCACTTCCCCAGGTTTCGCGTTAGTGGAGCTGCATTAGCGCTGGATTTGAACTACACAAGCGCAGAATTTTTTTTTCAGTTATCTTGTTTGAAGTTATACTTATGGTCCACTTACGTATTGAATACTGAGTTAAAATTGGCCAACTTGAAAAAAAAAACACATGGCTATTGAAAACTGAAACACAATGCAGAGTGATTCTTGCGTCATTATTTTTTTTTGTGCCCATGTTCGTGAAGTGCACCAGTTTTACTTATATTGTTTCCATTATTTTTTACGTCACACCGCAGATGTAGCATTAGGTTTTCACCTGGTTTTAATTTCTATGAATAGCTGGCACAGACTAGTCCTTCATTTAAACCAATGGACGCCATTTCAACCATTTAACCGTGGTTCTACAAACCAGAAGTACTTTTTTCTACCGGCCAAGCAAGTCATTGGCTAAATGCCTATGGTTTTCTTTTGTGAACTACATTCATTCCAGCTATAACGATTCATTATCAGTGTTTGCCCTGATCTCTCCACAGAATGCACGTTCGAGTCAGGCACATGCGGCTGGCAGCTTCGCAACTGGGAACTGACGAAAGGCAACAGTGCCGCATTGCCTCTGGACGACCACAGCATGAGAGCACCTTCAGGTTAGATGTGTCACTTGCCACCTAATTAAAAGGGTATCCATTGACTCATCAATCTACCAGCACTACTTGAGTAGGCTACCCAGGCTGCAACCTTTTACAGCGGAACTGTTAAAGGCTCGCTAGGTTGGTCTAGTCTTGCGCAGTATCGCCGAGCTGGGAGAGACTGAAAGCAGAGCGTAGGAGAAGAGGAGGTGCAGAGAAAGAAAGAGAGACAGACAGACAGACAGACAGAGAGTGAGAGAAGCAAATAAATAAGTAAAATAAAATGAACTTTCTTGGCGTGGCGGGATTCGAACCCAGGTGCCCACGCTCCAAAGCCGAGCGTCATAACCACTGCCCTGTACACCCACGCTTGCAGAACATGCATTTATGGGAACCATATGGTTGCATTGTACCGACAATTGCAACACAACTTGCTATGGACGAGAGAAAGAGAAAATGAGAGCGAGAAATAGAGAGAAAGAAAGACAAAAAAGAGACACAAAGAGAAAGAAGGAGAGAGAAAGAAAGACAGAGAAAGAAAGAAATAGAGAGAGAGAGAGAGAGAAAATATTAACTTTCTTGGCGAGGCGAGATTTGAACCCTGGGTACTCAAGTAAAGTAAATGCTAAGGTAAAAGCCGAGATAAAAGCTTATATAATGCCAAGATAGAGCTAACAGAAAGCCATCCACAGCTCCGCTAGTCACTGGTGTTTGCGATAGCAAAGCCAGCGCAAATTTTTATCCATCAGAAACGATCGACATAGACCACAGGAATGAAGCCACACGGCACATTGCTGGGAGTAATGTCCATTGTTACCTGCTGTAAATAATCTTATGTGCGTCAAACGAGCTCACACACAAAACAATTTTCGAATAGGCTGGAAGATGCCTGGCCATAAACAATTTTTTTTATTTCGAATGAATGATTTCGGAGTTCTCCTCGAGGCTGAGGATACATATGTAATCTTGGTAGCTTCAAGATTTTACTCAATAATCTAATTAGTACTTAATTCATTAATTTGTTTCCGCTAATTGAAGATATTTCATCGCAAGGAAGCATCCATTATTGCAGATTTGAGACTCATGATAGAAGTGTTAATCACTGTTATATGCAACGAAGCACATTTGCCTTCGGCTTGATTCTGCTTCTTAATAAGTGGCCGAAGCTTTCAGAAAAAAATTCGCCGACCATGAATTTGTTTTCCCTGCCTTGTAGGCAAATATCGCGATACCGTTCTACTTTCTGAATTGATGTTTTATGAACTGTCACAGCACGGCCCTCTGTTATTTTACACATGTAACAGACAGTCCTGAAAAAAAAAAAGATTTTATTGTGTGAAATAGTGGCTTTTGTTATTCGCGAAATGCACATTGAAACTTCCAATCACATCAAGCTTGCCTAGAATTTAGTGTTTCCTGCACACTTGGGGCGCTGCGTGGCCAACTCCACTGATAAGAAAATGCAGCAGTAGCGACTTATATACGAGCCAATGACAAAAAGCAAGACGGTAGGAAAATGAAATGGAAATTTAGCCGAATACAGCTCAGCGTGCCTTCCGTAGCGCTCGATTTCGTTCGTCCATTCTTCCTTTATTATAACTGGTCGTGCCGTGGGGCTGATCCTACAGGTAACGACGGCCCTACAGTGGGCGTATTATGTCCTAAATACCAGTTAAACTGGATTCACAAGCCGGGGCGGATCGCCGAATCAGGCTGCAGACGAGCATGCATGACATGCCTTAGTGCCGCCCAATCACGTCGCACAAAAAGGACGCCGCTGACGAGCTGTTTGCGATATGATACGTTCGAGCTCAGCCACGCCACACTTGTATGCGTAGTGTCATGTGAATCCGTCCCGTCGCGTGAACCCAGCTTTACCAAACAAATACAAGGTTTAGTGATTGGTGCGCTAGAACAGTACTTGAAGTACACAGGTTTGAGAGACCGCTTATAGTGCTCCTCGACATCCTCCAACGTGCACTGAGTGAACGTGGGAGGGCTGCGAACCCGGTGTAGGGTAGCAAGCCGGACGCTCGTCCGCTTGACCTCCCTGCCTTTTCTCTTCTTGCTTCTCTCTCTCTCTCTCTCTTGGGGTTTTACTTATCAAAAGTACAATGTATTTATGAGGCGCACCTTAGTGGTGGACACTCCAATAATATTGACTACCTGGGGTTCCTTACGTTATTGCATATGTGCTTATATCTCCTAAGAATAATCTGTTTTGAGTTTTAGCTTGCCAACATAGCAATAATTTGTTGAATCTTGATCCCGTGGCCTCTTTAGGTTATTTCATTGCTCTGATGGATGGATTACTATGATCGCACGTGTAGTAGAACGGGAGCGGCATAACGTAAGGATTCATTTTGCTCGATCCTATTTCATTCTTATCATTCCCGGTGCACGGCTGGCCGATCCCGCTGTTAACGCGACCGGAAATCCACTATGATTATTATAACGTTGAGCAACACGAGAACAAGGTGAGAGCAGGAGCCTGCTCTCACCATGTTCTCGTATTGCTCAATGTCTTGAATTTACATCTCCCGCATTCCCCGTGTTTTCCCTAGGACTATTATGAAACACGAAAAGGAATATCACTGAAATAGAATAATTGCGCTGTACCGACTCAGCTTCCTTCTTGCAGAAACGTTTCTCAGTTTTGTTCTAATACACTATGTGGTTGGAAAACGTGCAGGCAGCTTTGCCGTGGCCAAGTCTCCTGGTGGCCGCATGCTAAGCCCGCCGGGTTGGTACGATGCCACACAGGACAGATGTCTCCGCTTCTGGTTCTTTCTCTCCGGCACGGTGGCTGAGACTCTTAACGTCACCCGGGTGCTGGACCAGAACAGCGAGGTGTCCCTATGGTCCCAAACAGCAACTAATGCCCCTTTGAAGATCTGGTACTCTGCCGCTGTCAACCTGACCAGCCATCAAGGAGACGTTGTCGTGAGTGTTTCACTTTCTCTGGCCCTTAGTTCTGAGCGAGTGGTCACAGTGCCCCGTGTTTGATCCCAAAATTTTCTAATGACATAGAACGTCCGCATTTAGACATATTGTTACGATGGGGTACGTTTATTTAACAGACGAATTGATGAAAAGGGGCCGCGCCGACCGATTTTGTCCTCATCGCCCACGCACGTCACCACCGTCGTATGAGCGACCGCGCACGTTTTATCGGCGGGGCAACCGGCACGTGATGAGTCATGATGGTCCTCTGATTCTGATAGCAGGACGCTCTACCAGGCGGATTACCGTAGCGACTCACCAGCTTCTGTGCGGAGCTTGACGCCGCCGCCTTCACGCCAGCGCAGGCCTCCATCTCCGCGACGGCATCTCACGTCACCGCCGCAGGGAAACTAGGCGGCGCGACCAATGGAGGTGCGGTCTCCAGTCATCTTCAGCTACAAACCCCGCACCTCCACCAAAACTGTTACGATGGGATGTGTTTATTCAACAGACGAATTGATGAAAAGGGGCCGCACCGACACCAAGCCGCCACCAAGACAAGCGCACTTCATTCTCCTCTTCCACCGTCCTTGCCGTAGCTTTAGAGTAACGATATATTGAGAGTACGTCAGCACAATCAATAGCATACAAAGCTGTACATAATTACCATTCTATTATCCGTGTTAGGCCCCAAAACAGTTCCACATCAAAGGAATTATAATGACTTGTTCACTTCATTTTTGGTCATTGAGAATTCAATTGACCAAGAAAAGAACACTGAAATCTTATTTCAGTTATAGCCCAATTTTCGTTAATTATAAATAACAGTGAATATAATTATAGACTCAGTACATTAATTATTCACAGATGAAAACTCGCAATGAGAGCTTCCCGAAGAAAGGTGCGCAAAAAAGCTTCGCTTTAAAATGCTACAATAGGCTATAGGTTTCTTCCAGAGCTTAAATCAGATTTTTCATTTACCAAGACACTCTAGCTTGTGACGCGTTTGGCATTACAGGGCTATGTGGCATATTTTGGGATACTATTTGATGTGCACTCTTGCACGCATAAGCACTTCTATGCAGAGTGGACAAGTGGAAAAAATAGGTCGAAAGCAGCTTTTCTTTAATAGTGCGAAAGGTGTTTTGGTATCTTCGCAGCTCCTTGCAGTGCAACACAGAATGCAATTGCTCCACTTTTAGTCATCTACATTATTCTTATAGAGATTATAATTATCATTCATTGTGTGCTCACCTGCTCCGAATCTGATCATCTGCCTCATCTTCGATTTCTGCGTAACACTGCCAGGCAACATAGAGCATTCAACGTTGCTGCCTCTTTCAACAATCATCCAACAGGGCATACAACAAACAATGTTTATAACACTTACTTTGTCCACCTTGATAAAACCTCATAAACCGGTGACATTGGCTTGTTTCAGGATTTACAGTGTTAAATCGTAGTCATTTCGCGACAATGTGCAAGTCTTTTTTTTTGTGTGGTTGCGCTGTGAACTTCGCTTTTTAATGGCCCCCAAGTGTTTATTTTTATAACTGTATTCCTACTTTTGTTTGATTCTTTTTCTTGTGTTCAATGGGACTTTTTGTTGTTTTTTGCTGCATCTTTTGTTTCACGATAATCTACATTGAAAGTAATTGCATATGACTTAATTTTCTCTTACTGTACTTGTGCGGCAATGGTTACACCTTAAGAGGAAGCTTTAGCTCAGGTCATCCTATCTAAATACCTGCAAAAGAAGAATTCGCTTTTCTCGACAACCACTGCACCAATTTTGACGAGCTTTGTTGCACATAAAAAAAACTCATATTCTAGCGACTGTTTGTCTCGAATTTTCCATTTCGGTCGTCGATTTTTATTAAAACATTGTCAATAATTGCAAGTTTTCTGAAAACAAAGCTATCAAGTTGTAATGTAGCAATGAAAAATGGTGTCAAAATTCTATGAATTGCGCCTGATGGTACTTCTAAAGCGGACAAAATTGATATGTCACACATGAATCTCAAAAATGTAATAATATTTAAATACAGATTTTGCAACCCATGTACACAACGTAACAAATTCACGTAAGATATAAATTGACATGTCGAATTTGTCCGCTGTAAAAGATCTAGTTGAGGCCGTTCACAGAACCGCGATATGTGTTTTTAAAACAGAGCTATTAATCTGTAAACTTCGTGCTTCTATTTTTTTTTTAATTTTTAATTTTAGAAAATTTGTTTAAAAGCACTCTGGCCGTAAATCGAAATACCGCTTCCAACAGTCACTAGAATAACTTTCTGTATCGAATGCATAAATAAAGCTAAAATTGGTCCAGGGGTTATCTCAGAAAAGCGTTTCTGCGTTTTACATGTATTTTAATAGGCCGCGTTGGAATTGTGCCCGAGCTAAAGCTTCCTCACAATGTTGTTCCATAGCGTGTTTGCATGTTAACTAAAGCAATTCGTATTATTATTACCACACTTACTATTGCTATTCTGTTATTGTTACTACGACCTTTTTCGAGCCCTGTTGAAATATTGTCCCTACCCTTACTACGCTGCTGACATAAACACGCTAACTTTCTGTTTTTTTAACTCCTTCATGGTATCCTCATCTTTCCCGAACTCCTTAATTGTATCATGCTTCGTATTCCGTGCAAGGTAACCATCGAACATAGATCTTTCCATATTCCTGCCTGTCATCACCAACACGCAACCATCCCCAGAATACTCGGTCTTTCTAACTTTTATTTTCGTGTTCTCAATATTTTTCATCACTCACTCATTCTTTTCCGAGGTAGATTAATGCCTTGTTCAACGCTGTTCTCCTCCTTTTTTTATTTAGCTTCGGTTTTGTTGTATGCACGCTCTTCTTTTAGTAATTGCTCTTTTTATTCCCTTTATTTGTTTTCTCGTAATATTCCTTGGTTGCGCATTTTGTGTATATTTTTTTTTTTAATATTTCGTTTATATTCATTTGTGGCTTTTTATATTTCAATTCAATTCAGCCTTATTCAATATCTCTAAGATGTTTGGAGCACGGACAAAAAGACTGAAAAGGCTTGACTGGGTCCGTGCACCAGGGCATGGCATACAGTGGTATAATTCCCATACATGTACACAAGAAAATCAATATGCAGAAAACGCAAAAAACTTCAGAAAACTGTACAAGAATGCAAACAGTGGGCAAATGCGTGCATAAAGAAATTCCATAAATATATACAAAAACATTGCGAGAAATTCACTGAATGAGAAATGGAGGAAATCGAGAAACACAATTAGTGTTTCAACAAAAAGGTAAAACAAAAAGGTAAAAGGTACATACGTATAACCTTCGAAGCTCATTAAAAGAGATCATTTCTACATCTGTGCTATTTTTGGCCAACTCATTTAACAAGTTAGGTAAAGTGTACCTTAGCATTTGCTTACCATAGGTCGTGCGGCATTTGCCAACTTTCCATTTTTCGGGATAGCGTGTGTGGTATGTCGGGCAACTTTTTGTCAACCTCGCCAGTGATTTCAGAAGGTAATTTTTCTTATTTTTTTCCAGCTTATGTTGCCGAAGTAGTCTGAAATTGTACATACATTGTACGCTAACATTCTTAAACTTTTTGAACATGTCCTCTGTGTGACTTAAGTAAAGAGCTTTAAAAACTAGGCGTATTGCACGCTTCTGAAGTGAAAGAAGTTTCTTTATATTTTCTTTTGTTGTTGTTCCCCAAACTAGTGCAATGAAGTTTAGCGTGGAAGAAAATAGAGCATTGTACAGAATATTATTAACCGAAAGAGGGAACGTAGCGCAATGTCGACGCATAAGACCAATTTTCTTGGACAGCTTTTTCGACAGGTAATTAATTTGAGCATCCCAGGACAAATTATTTGAGAAAATTACGCCAAGCGTTTTAAAACTTTCTACAACTTCTATTTCGAAATTGTTTAGCCATAGTCGGGGGTGTTCGCAGAATTTGTTTCGTGGGTTAAACAAAACGGTCTTAGTTTTACTAATGTTTAGCTTTAATTCAATATTTGTCGCCCATAAGTTAATGCGACGAAGTGTTTCGTTTGCGCGAAAAGACAGGCACGCGACATCCGGGCCGGCAAAAAATAGGCTAGTATCGTCAGCGTATAATATATGCTTGGCCGTATGATCAATGTTAACAATATCGTTAATGTAAAGACCAAAGAGAAAAGGACCCAAAATGAGTCCCCTTGGAACACATAAATTAACTGGCTTTACTGAAGAAGAGTTACCATTAATCGTGACAAACTGCGACCGATGCTGTAGGTACGAAGAAGTAAGTGACACAGCTTTCCCTCGAATGCCATAGTGCGGCAATTATTGAATGAGTACGTTGTGTTTAATATGATCGAATGCTTTTGTGAAATCTAGAAAGACGCCAAGGACCAAGCTCTGAGTTTCAAACATTTCAAGTATTAGTTCTTTTTGAGTGAGCAGTGCCAGCTCAGTAGATTTAGCTTTTCTGAACCCGTATTAATTGTGAGTCAGTTAACATGTTGTAGAGATCAGTAAATGAAATTAAACGCGTCAAAATTATTTTCTCAAAACCTTTTGAAAAGACTGGCAGACTTGAGATTGGACGATAGTTCATAAGGTCGTTCTTATCACCTTTTTGCAAATTGCTGTAATTTGTATGCGGTTTAATGTGTGCGTACTCTAGCACTCAGCCTTGAGGTTATTCCTGGGCGCATGTAATAAATTATTGATTGATTTATTATTCGATTGATTGAATATTTGATTGATTGTTACTATTTATATTACTATATGTAGCATCTTGAGGCCTGCACACGCTCGGTTCTGTCACGAGGCTTACAAGAGCATTCTGTACCCCACTTCCCTTACAAGAGCATTCTGCAACCCACTTCCCTTCCTCAAATTGTTCATATCCATATATACGCCTCCCATTGAGCCTCCCATACTCACTTAGCGTGTACAGAAAAAGCTTATGAGGATAAAACAACTTTTCATGTTTGAATAATTATCTACGTCATGTCATTTAGCTGCAGACGTAGTCGCACCGAAATGCTCTTTTTCTACAAAATCATTCCTGGAAATATTACACGTTCGGATCAACTTGCTTCTCTTTCTCTGCGGGCTCCGCAGAAGAATACCCTACCAGGGTGCCGAGGCTGTTTCATGTTCCTGCCTATTTCAGTGGACACTCGCCTCCCCACAAAGTGCAAAGTCTGTATACTGTAATTTCCTTCATCATGATATCTTTCAAAAGTTGTTGTCTTGTTTCTGCTCTGAGCTTCGCACTTTCTTTTGAGCCTTCTTTCTAGCTTGACTCCTCTCTATGATCTCCACATTGTTTTTCTCTCCTTCCGTATGTGTACTACGTCGCGCAATTGTGTGTAATGCTGTATTTTTGCTTATTGCTAACCAGTTTATGCAGTCTGTTTTTTGTTTTTGTTTTTTATCTGATTTTTCTCCCATAACTTTAGTTGTAGTTGTGTTACATTTCTACATTTTTGTTCTTTTTTGTCAGTGCATCAGCGCTCAGAACGCGGTGTTGTTCCTGGCCGCTATAAATAAATTAATGAATAATTGATTGAGTATCATTTTATTCCCAAATATAGTATCCATTTTTATTCCCCCAATATAGGCCATATATCTTTCCGATAAACAGAATTGCATCCACTGTGCAGCCAAAATGTTTTTCTTCAATGCAGACGGTGTTCGAAGGGGTAGCCTCCGGCGACCCTGGCACTGCTGTAGCTGTGGATGACATTGGCCTGAGTGAGGCGCCTTGTCCACCACCAGGCAGCTGTTCATTTGAGGAAGATATGTGTAACTGGTACAACAACAAGGGCCTCGCCTACGCACAGTGGTACCGACACAAGGGCCCCACTGTCTCTTTCCTGAGCCGGCTGGAGAAAGACCACACAAGGGGCACTAGTGACGGTGAGAATTATCACTGGGAGGAACATAACAAAGGGTAGATGTACTGTTACTTCAGATAGTTAGGGGTCTTACAAGAACGTGTCTTGTCTGGTAGCATATTAAAAAACACAAAGGCTTCTGGTGTATGACATAGTCAAAATTTAAATGCATTTCCGGAACCCGTATTTCTTCGTTGTTCGGAATCCAGTAGACATACAGACGTCGTCAGTTTAAGTATGCTGTACGTGACGTAATAATTAGATATAGGTCTGGGGCAAGGTGCCCTCCGTCCAGTTCATGATATCGCATTCAGAGTAATAACCTCTTTGTGTGCATAGTGTACCAGTGCGATAAATAGATGTTATTGAAGGCACGACAGTACTTCTTTCAGTGATCTCGACAATTTGCCGGGTTTCACTTATGTAGCAGACGCTGCAGTCAGCGCAGATAATTTTGTAACTACCCTTGAAAATTTTCATGTTTTAAGTAATTCTTTACGTTGACAACACTGTTGCGGGGATTGTTCGAAGGTATCCATGCAAAACGCAAATCATACTTGTCGGACGCGGGTGACACAGCTTTACTGGTTCCAGGCACGTATAGGCTGCCGATGCGCAGTCGGTAAATTTTAACAGTACCCAGCAAAACTTGTTTATCCATTACGAATTGAGGACACACTTCTCACTCCTAAATGGAAAAAGGTACATCCACCTAATCGTATCAATTCTTCAATAGTATCTTCAATACAGCGTTGTTCTTTAGTGTTGCTTTATTATTCGCGAGGGTATATGAAAAAATTGCGCTTCCTATAGGAAGCGCCATTCTGTCATATCAGATCGACAAGTTGAAGAGGCAGAAATGACTTCCGCGTGGTAATGAAGTAACATCGGTTGATCACTTCAAGTTCCTGTGCTTAACATCTGCGTAAAGAAAACAGTCCTTGATATCATTGACGAAATGCATTGGTGGTCTATTGTACATTTATAAGGACTGCATTACTTTACAGCGTTGACGAGTTTCAACAAAACGATCAATGCTTTTCGCAACAGACCTATACAGGGCCTATTTATATAACCTCGTTCAATGCGTAGAACTCCTGGTAAATAAAGATGTATTTTTTTTCGGTGTTTGTGTGATGTGTCTTGCATGCTTTTACTATACGTAGGTTCCAACTCATTCACTTCGCCACCCATTGCAGAAATGCCTTCGTTATGGCAGGACCTCAATACAGCTTATATACATGTGGCGCGAAGTTAATAATTAATTAGGTTATTAGGGAAACCATTTTAACTGGTCGACGTACATACGATAACACGGAGTAAGATAAACAAGAGCGCTGATTTGTCTGATAAGGCGTTCCAATCTTGTGTCCAGGCCAACCAGCTTCGTTGTGGCTGAAATTATAGGTGACGTGGAAATGTCTTATTAGCACCTAGAGCTGTGTCGCCTGTAGCTGTCTATGAATGGTGAGGCGTGTCACAAAGCAAAGTGCGCTATTTGTTGACTAATCACTTGTTGTAAAACCATGTGCGCGTAACACTGTTGCCCGCGTGGCGTTATGCGCTTGCTTACTGTGTCCGCTTGTCGCCTACCGATGTTCGCGGGATATCTCGTTCCTATTTATTAATGTAAATTTTGTAGAGTAACTGCCTGGGACAAGGTAACAGCTGTTAAACAATCGGATTTGGTAAGCAGGTATGTTTCTAGTTAAGTTACGTTTCGTAAGAATAAACAAAAATCAAAAGCTGTAAGGAATTTCCCCTCACTTTCCCCTCATTCAGTACGTCACTGAGAAAAAATGGGATGTATAGCTTTGATTATTTGTTCGTGTTTTCGTATCTTGTCTGCATTATTAAATTTAGATTTACGGCTTGTTCTGGCCTATGTCGTGGCATGCTTCAGCCAGCATAAGCCATCATAGGACTAACAAATCCAGCTTCAATTAAAGGTTTCAGGTCTGTAGAGCATACATTACCCCACTTAATTCAGCGACTTGTGGCAGCGTCCCAAATCTAGTGACGGTACGCTGCAGGTTCTCACGAACATCAATACACTTGTTTTATACTGGAACTCCGCTTGACAAAAATGTGCAATTTTATTCAAGTCAGAGCCATAATTGTAGTTCCAGAGTGGGACCAAGCACTGAGCATTTCATCCGGCTTTCTACTTCGATTAGCTAAGTGACCGCAAGTGCCATCAACGCCAATATTTCTCTGCTGCTGCACTCAAACGACGCGCTATTATCACCTTTATCGCTGCTAGCAGAAGTGCGATGGGTAACGTCGACCGCACAAGACTTGTTCACTCTTGGAAATAAACTGGGCCGCGATTTTGTGGCGATGCCTTATGACTTATTCTAGTACTAGTCTTATCATCCACCACTCACGGCTGGCTGATCCCGTTGATAACGCGAGTGGATGGTCGCTCCTGACAACTGACAAAGCGCGATATGCGCGAAAAGGCATTATTACCAGAAAGGCATCGCTACAAAATACCGGCCCTGGTTATAAGTTTACTGGATGCACTCACAACCGAAAGTCACACCGATACGGCTTCTCGGGGCGACAACGGCAAACGTGCTCCATGTGGCTCCCTACTATTTTGATAGCTGAAAAGGTTTCCGACGCGTTCGCTTGGTGACATGAACGCCATGAGGTGCACATATTTGGCTTTACCAGCTAGGGAAAGAGAAAAGGCTGGAGAGTGCTTTGGACAGCCACGAACAAGGGAGGAGGTGACCAGAAGCAGAGGGCATAGTGCAATGCTGCTCAGCTTCTTATCGCTTATGCATTGCAAGGTTGAGCATCGGCGCTCCTGTCTATGTCACTCCGTTTATTGTGAGCTACCATATAAGCAACGCTCGCCCCTTCAAGTGATCGAGCTGACGTGATAGAGTTGCGATATTTACCAACGACGATTCACTTATCTAAAGTCATAAAGTTATATAAAGTCAATTAACTAAAGAAGTGAATAAAAACGGTAACGTATCTTCTTCACATCCCCATAAGACAAAGCATTTGTATTATAATTGCTAAAACTAGCAATATTCCTTCCAACCTTTCTCATTTAGTATTGTGGTTGGTAACCTTACAGCTAGGTGCAATAACATGCTGTATAATACGCTGCCTAAAAGAACAACTAGTTGACAGTGAGGTTAAAGATACTAAAACAACGTGGAAGTTACATGAAAAGGCTTATTCGAAGCACATCGATTATGTCTTCATGTAGTGCTGGTACTTCATTTATAGCTATGCTCTAACGTGCATTCGAAATTTATTCTAAATTCCGCACATGAGGGCTTTAATATTGATGTCCAGTTTAACGGGTCCGGGCATCGAAGCGACAACATTGCATCGTGCAGCAGCCACCACAGCAACAAATCCACTGCTGCTGATTAAGTTATGGGAAACACAAACTAAAAGAATATTGTGATTTAAATAATTTACTTCAAAGGTGTCGTAGTGATAATTAGGTTAAACGTTTGAAGGTGAACTGAATCGAAATTGTTCAAAAAACAACAACAAATTTGTACGGTAAAATTTTCGCAATAACTATGCTGAAACAGCAGTGTTTAGTATGGCTTGTTGAGAAGCACATCTCGGCTATTTTGAAATACTGAGCTCGGTTGTGTGCAATGTAGATTGAATACTTTAAACTCAACACTTAGGGTATTATTCGCACTAAGGACGCGACACTCTTCTGTCACTATAGTGGTGCTGAAGACTGGATAATTTTTAGAATCTATAATAGGTTTCACTCTTCCTATAAACTGTGTTGACCGTGAACTTATATTCCAGGATACTACCTGCTTCTGGACTCTGAGGACCAGGCTGCAATACAGCGTGGCATTTTGCAGAGCCAGACCCTTGCTTTGGGTCCCGTCGTGTGTTTCCAGCTTTACTACCACATGCAGAAAGGAAGTAAGTTTAGAGGATTTTGTTGTCCAAGCATGCGTAGGAATTCAAAATGTGGCGACTAATCTGTTGATTTTTTTGCACTATCTGCTTGTTCGCGTCTTGTTATTTATAAAGGTATTAAATCACTTTTACTTCATCTGTACCTCGGCTAAACAAAGGGTCAGTCACTACATCAATCATGACTGAGCAAGTTTATATGCTGGTATGCACCAGCCATCATGACTACCCTTTTTCCTGTTTTAATCTCGACTTGTAAAGAAGTGGCAGAAATCTTGCAATATATTTGTGATAATCTGTCCTTGCTGTGCCTTCAAAAAAGCTTAGCTCGCGCCAGGACCACACCAGTTAAATTTTTGTTTTAGGAAACTATTCTCAGAGAGAGAAATAATGCATTCTGATAAACTAGCTTTCTCTCTCAATAAAGAGAGATTTTTTTCTGCGCGCGTGCGCATAATCGCCTACATGCTACTCCGCATGAGGAAAGGCATGCGGGATTAAAATGTCTGAGGAGAGCGTGCGTGACAGAATCAAAGAAACAAAGATATATCAAGTCACCTATTATTTAGCCGCAACGTATGCATCTTATACGGCTACTATTGCCTATATACATAACTGCACATCAAACTATTGTCACGTAGTAGTGACGGTAAAGAAAACAGTCGAAAAACTGGGTATGACGAAACTGGTTGTTTATTGGGCGAACCTGTGCCCACAAAAGCAAGCTACACTCAAAGCACAACGATAGCGGCGAACACAGTCGGCGATAGTCGAAAATCTGATCAGCGGCGAAACGCGTCGGCTTTTATACCTGAGTCATCGAAGGTTCTAGATTAATTCCTGATGTCCGCGTGTCTTCCAGAAAGTTCTAGACAATTCGCGTCGGTCATGCAATCAGATAACATAAGCGTCGGTGAAAACAGGCAATGGAAAGAAGCATCGATAATGCTCTAGAAACTTCCGATACGGGCGCGTCCTGCGCCGAGCGATAACGTTTAACATTTGTTAGCCGGTGGAAAGCGGCCACCGGTGAAAGATAAACATGTATACGTGTCAATACCCTCCCCTTAAAAAACATCGTCCCGATGCTACAAACAGATGTGAAAGCGAAAACAAAACCACGCGTAATAAATAAAAATAAATAATGTAACAAAGTACCTAAGTTCGTCAGCGGGCGTAGAAAGGCTTAAGACGCACCACATGGATGACTTCGGGTCGTGCGCGGCGCCGCTGTGATTGCGAAATGCCGTCTGGCACCTCATAGTCCAGTGCGCCAATACGTCGGATGATCTTATATGGTCCGAAATAGCAACGTAAGAGTTTCTCGCTAAGTCCTCGTCGGCGTATCGGAGTCCAGACCCAAACACGGTCTCCGGGCTGGTACTCGACGTAGCGTCGTCGAAGATTGTAATGTCGGCTGTCGGTTCTCTGCTGGTTCTTGATGCGCAAGCGGGCGAGCTGTCGACCTTCTTCGGCACTCTGCAAATAGGTGGCAACGTCGAGATTTTCTTCGTCGGAGACATCCGGTAGCATGGCGTCAAGCGTCGTTGCTGGTTTCCTTCCGTAGACCAGGTTGAACGGCGCCATGTGCGTCGTTTCTTGCATGGCCGTGTTGTATGCGAAGGTCACGTACGGAAGGATGGCATCCCACGTCTTGTGTTCGACGTCGACGTACATTGCCAACATGTCGGCGATGGTCTTATTCAGGCGCTCGGTGAGGCCATTCGTCTGCGGGTGGTAGGCGGTGGTCCGGCGATGGCTTGTCTGGCTGTAGCGCAGGATGGCTTGAGTTGGTTCAGCCGTGAAGGCCGTACCTCTGTCGGTGATGAGGACTTCCGGGGCACCATGACGCAGGAGGATGTTCTCAACGAAGAATCGGGCTACCTCGGTGGCACTGTCTTTGAGTAAGGCTTTTGTTTCGGCGTAGCGGGTGAGGTAGTTCGTAGCTACGACGATCCATTTATTCCCGGAAGTCGACGTCGGAAAAGGCCCCAGTAAGTCCATCCAGATCTGATGGACCGGTCGGCGAGGTGGCTCGATCGGCTGTAGAAGCCCGGCTGGCCTTGTCGGCGGTGTTTTGCGTCGCTGACAGTCTCGGCATGTCCTTACGTAATGGGCGACGTCGGCAGAGAGGCGAGGCCAGTAGTATTTTTCTTCTATCCTCGCGAGCGTGCGGGAAAAACCGAGGTGTCCAGCCGTTGGGTCGTCATGGAGAGCTTGCAGAACCTCTGGACGCAATGCTGAGGGTACTACGCGGAGGTAGTTGGCTCGGAGAGGCGAGAAGTTCTTCTTTAGGAGAATGTAGTTTTGCAAGAAAAACGACGCCAATCCTCGCCTGAACACCTTCGGCACAATGACTGTCTTGCCTTCCAGGTAGTCTACAAGGCTCCTTACTTCCGGGTCGGCTCGCTGTTCGGCAAAATCGTCGGCACTGATGGGTCCCGAGAAAGTGTCGTCATCCTGGTCGTCCTGTGGCGGTGGTTCGACGGGGGCGCGAGACAAGCAGTCGGCGTCACAGTCCTTTCGGCCGGACTTGTCGACGACGGTGATGTCGAATGCTTGAAGTCTCAGACTCCATCGTGCGAGGCGACCTGAAGGATCCTTCAAGTTAGCTAGCCAACACAAGGCGTGGCGGGGCCACGCCTTGTGTTGGGCCTGCCAACTTTGAAGGGCCTGCCATAGTGGTAGGGGCGAAACTTTGATGTAGCCCAGATGATGGCGAGGCACTCCTTTTCTGTTGTGGAATAATTTGCTTCCGCCTTCGATAGCGACCGGCTAGCGTAACTTACAACCCTTTCTAGTCCATCAATCCTCTGCACAAGCACGGCGCCGAGTCCTACGCTGCTTGCGTCGGTGTGGACTTCGGTATCGGCGTTTTCGTCGAAATGCGTAAGTATGGGCGGCGATTGCAGGCGTCCGCTTCAGTTCTTCAAATGCTTCGAATTTCGGCGTCTCCCACTTGAACTCGACGTCGGCCTTCGTGAGATACGTCAGTGGCTCAGCGATCCGTGAAAAATCCTTGACCAAGCGCCTGTAATAGGAGCACAGTCCAAGAAATCTACGCACTGCCTTCTTGTCAGCGGGCAGAGGAAAGTTGGAGATGGCCGCAGTTTTCTGAGGGTCGGGGCGCACTCCAGACTTGTTGATGACGTGGCCCAAAAACAAGAGCTCCTCATATGCGAAGCGGCACTTTTCTGGCTTTAACGTGAGTCCGTAGGTTTTGATTGCTTGAAGAAATGTTTCAAGGCGCCGCAGGTGTTCTTCGAAGCTTGAGGCAAACACAACGACGTCGTCCAAATAGACCGAGGCAAGTCTGCCACTTCAAGCCTGCCAGCACTGTATCCATGACGCGTTGGAAAGTCGCAGGTGCCGAGCAAATACCAAACGGCATGACCTTGAACTCGAACAGTCCGTCTGCTGTTATAAAGGCCGTCTTCTCCCGGTCCATCTCGTCGACTTCGATTTGCCAGTAGCCGGTTTTGAAGTCCATCGACTAAAAATACTTTGCGTTGTATAGTAGATCCAAGGCGTCGTCAATCCATGGGAGGGGGTATACGTCCTTCTTCGTGATCTTGTTGAGGCGACGATAATCGACGCAGAAACGTAGGGTTCTATCCTTCTTCTTCACTAACACCACGGGGGACGCCCACGGACTTTTGGACGGCTGGATGATGTCGTCGCGTAGCATTTCATCGACTTGTTGCCTTATGGCCTAGCGTTCGCGCGCCGAAACTCGGTACTGGCTCTGACGCAGTGGGCGGACATTTTCGTCGGTTATGATGCGGTGCTTGGCGACAGGGGTTTGTCGAACTTTTGAAGACGACGAGAAGCAGTCCTTGTATTGCAGGAGCAGAGCTTTTAGTTGTTCTTTCTTATGGCTGGGAAGGTTCTGATTGACGTCGAAAGTTGGTTCAGGTATTATAGTCGTCGTTGCGGGTGCACTGGAATCCGTGAAGGCGAAAGCACTGCTGGCTTGTACTATTTCGTCGATGTAGGCGACCGTGGTGCCTTTATGTCTTGTATTCGTGGCTGAAGTTCGTGAGCATCACCCTTGCTTTCCCTGCACGTAGCTCAGCTATGCCTCTAGCGACGCAAATTTCACGGTAGAGCAGTAAGTGATGATCGCCCTCGATGACGCCCTCGATGACTGCAGGCAGTTCGGTACCGACGGAAATCATTACGCTGGAGCGAGGCGGAACGGTGACTTGTTCTTCAAGCACATTCAAAGCATGGTAACTTATGCTTGTAGCCGGTGGTATCGCGCTGTGCGTTGAAAGCGTTATCGACTGGACCTTAAGTCGATGACTGCACCGTGTTGAATTAGAAAGTCCATGCCTAGGATGACATCCCTGGAGCAGTGCTGCAGGATTACGAAACTCGCCGGGTAAGTGCGGTTGTTTACCGTGACTCGCGCTGTGCAGATTCCAGTCGGCGTTATTAGGTGGCCTCCCGCTGTCCGGATATCGGTCCTTGCCAGGCTGTTTTCACCTTCTTCAACTTGGCGGCGAACGCGCCACTGAAGACGGAATAGTCGGCGCCAGTGTCGACGAGAGCGGTGACGTTATGACCATCGATGAGCACGTCTAGATCGGTAGACCGGCGTCTGGCGTTGCGGTTAATTCGTGGCGTCGGATCACGGCTGTGTCGGCTTGCTCTGCTGCTGCTACGTTGCGTCGGAAGGTCTTATTTCTGCGGCGAAGTGCTGTCAAGGCTGTTGCTAGGCGGCATGCTGATATCTCGTCGTGATGATTCACGAATCGTCGTCGTCGTCGGCGGCGGAGGATCGTCGGCATTGCGTCGTACAGCAACCGCACCTCCATCGGTTGCTGCCTTTAGTTTCCCGGGTAAGGGCTCGGAGATCAGCCCCGGGTGGGACCGGTGTACTGACGGCGATGCGGCGAGATGTAGCGGCCCGGTGACGGCGAGTGTGAGGGTCGTCGTGGTTGCCACTGGGCTCCGGCGAGGTAGTCGGCGTTGTCACGTGGTCGCTCGCCAAGCTGTGGACGCGGCGCGTTGACGGCGAACACTCGTAGGCCCATCTCGCGGTATGGGCATCGGCGGTAGACATGGCCGGCTTCCCCGCAGTGAAGCAGAGCGGGCGGTGGTCGGGGGCGCGCCAAATGTCTGTCTTTCTTGGGTAGCTACGCTGGGCGACGGGCGGGCGTGCTTGCGGCGGCGGCGGCGGTGTACGACGGAACTGCGGCGTTACGGCGCCCTGGCGCGAGCGTGAAGGGGGGCCTTGACGACAGGCAACGGCGGCGTAGGTCAGCGCTTCCGGCTGGGGTTGTGGCGATTGCGGCTGCACATCGGGATCTCCAAGTGAGCGCTGAACTTCTTCTTTGACGACGTCGGGGATAGATGCCACTTGAGGATGCGACCCGGGAAAGAGCTTCTGCAGCTCCTCGCGAAACTGCTCTGGTGGTCTCGCACAGGTCGTCGGCGCCTAGTGCTTGAGCATCGGCGTAGTTGGTCAGGGCACGGCGGTTGTATTGCCTGGCGCGCATTTCAAGCGTCTTCTCGATGGTTGTGGCCTCGGAAAGAAATTCGGCGACAGTCTTGGGCGGGTTGCGCATCAATCCGGTGAATAGTTGCTCTTTGACACCCCGCATCAAGAACCGAACTTTCTTTTCTTCAGACATGTCGGGGTCGGCGTGGCGGAAGAGGCGAGACATCTCCTCGGTGAAGATCGCGATGCTCTCGTTCGGCAATTGCACTCTGGTTTCTAAGAGAACCTCTGCCCTTTCCTTTCGTACGACGCTCGTGAAGGTCCTCACGAAGTTCTCACGAAAAAGGTCCCATGTTACCAGGGTGGTCTCTCTGTTCTCAAACCAGGTCCTAGCAGCGTCATCCAACGAAAAATAGACATGGCGCAGCTTGTCGTCGTCGCTCCATTAGTTGAACGTCGTGGTCCTCTCATATGTCTCCAGCCAGGTTTCAGGGTCTTCAGCCGATGATCCACGAAATGGTCGGTGGCTTCCGAGGTTGTTGCAGCAGGATGGGGGACGCTGGGACGGCCACTGGGGTCGTTGACTTGGCCTTGTTCGCTGCGGTCTTCTCGGGAAGAAGTCCGTACTCCGGGAGAAGTCCTTGCTGCCTACGGCTTGCTCGATGGTCCTTGGCGACGTTGGCGTTGTCCTCCGGTTTGGGGCTTGGATCGCGACTTTGCGGGGGCGTTCACTGCATGAACGCACTAGCACCTCCACCAGATGTCACGTAGTAGTGACTGTAAAGAAAACAGTCGCAAAACTGCGTATGACGAAACTGGTTGTTTATTGGGCGAACCTGTGCCCACCAAAGGAAGCTACACTAAAAGCATAACGATAGCGGCGAACACAGTCGGCGATAGTCGAAAATCTGATCAGCGGCGAAACGCGTCGGCTTTTATACCTGAGTCATCGAAGGTTCTAGATTAATCCCTGATGCCCGCGTGTCTTCCAGAAAGTTCTAGACAATTCGCGTCGGTCATGCAATCAGTTAACATAAGCGTCGGTGTAAACAGGCAATGAAAAGAAGCATCGATAACGTTCTAGAAACTTCCGATACAGGCGCGTCCTGCGCCGAGCGATAACGTTCAACATTTGTTAGCCGGTGGAAAGCGGCCACCGGTGAAAGATAAACATGTATACGTGTCACTATCGCATACCGTATAACTTTTAATGTCACCTTATAACGATATCTAGTCACATGAAATTATCGCAATCAAATATGAGTTCTTTTGTTATCTGACACACAAGAAAAATACAAACTGTATTACTATAACTTATATTCCATAAAACCCTATTGTAAATCAATTTAATTTATGTATTGGAAATGATACGTAAGGAATTTCAAGTTCTCAATCAAGCGGCTACCGAAAATAAAGAAATGCAGAGCTTTCCTAATGGCAGTTCATCACATGCCATAGAAAACAGCTGATATAATGTTCTTTCTTACTGTTCGTTGAAAACCGCAGATGTAATGGAAATATACAGGAAGGAGGCCATATGGGGTCGAGAGTAGATGCTTTTCTGTCTTAGAAGTAAGTCTAACAGGTGTTGTGATGTAGGTGTACCATCGATGTATTAGAGTAGCAAAATGAGTACCAAGGGAAGCGGAACGCAGTAAGCGAAGGCACAGGATGAGGTCATGGGACGTGTTTGGGAATTTAGAATTTTCACAGGATTAGGATTAGCAAGAAATCGATTGATACAATATAGTGGTAATTCTGGATTGCCCGGGAAAGCCCTCGACTAGCTGTTGCCATAAGTTGGTCGGTGCGTATTATAATAACGTTTCTGATGCATGACATTGTTGAAGCCCCATAAGGTAAAACCAAAAGAAACGTGTGCGCAGTCTTTGCTCATGTACTGCCAAGAATTTAGTGCTGAATGAGCCAGTAAATGAGATTCATCCCCTAACACAGCTGAAAAAAAATATGAGGTGACAGCATAAGGGTGGAGGCGGGGCCAACGGTGCGATAGCATCTCGAGCGTTTCTATATTTGCTATCGCAATAAAAGTGAAATGTATAGATACCTTGTGAGATTTCCCACAGAAACGGGTGAAGTTGGCAGGCAATTAGTAGATTATTTAATCCACTTCAAACGGGTCGTAATTTGTTCACGTATGCACTCGGACACAAACACACACACACACACACTGCTGGTCACCGCACAAATATCGTTTGTGTAAATCGTTGGAAGCGGTGTCGCTCGCACATAATATAGGGATTGGATGAATGAAATTTTCCATTGAAAAACCGTTTGAGAGAACACTCGTGATGGCTGTGTTATGCTAGAGGCGCGCATGCGTCTCCACGATCTTTACGTCAAGAGTTACTGTGAGGTGTCATTAGTGCAGCATTATTGGTAGTCCAATAAATAGGAGGCCAAAAAAAAGTTCAACGGAATTTTATATTTCGGCTAATGTTTGCCTGTGTAATGTGCCTTTCAAGATATGGATCACGTGTAACTTTTTAATAAACCATACTGCTTGTTTTTCTTTCTTGTTCGCTTTTAGCCAAAGCCTGGCTGAACGTCACGTTTGTTGAGCCATCCGGATCCCTTTCTGGCGACCATACGACTGTTTATTCCACAAGCTCCATTGACTGGACTCTGCTTTATGTGGAGCGGGACGATTTGCCTGATATATTCTCGGTAGGTGCCAGTTGTTTTCTATGCACACAGTACGAGAGGTAAGAAGAGTGACTGTAAGATCAAGAAATACTTTCGATGATATTATGACAATAAATTGGTGTGCTCATTTATTGCAAGATAGTAATAAATTAAATATTTAACGACTTGAGCTGCTCTATTCTAATGTTCGTTACTACTTTCACTCGCCTTCGTAAAGTGAAGTGTAAAATAGGCTCCTACCAAAAGTGTTTCTATATAAACATAGAATGTCGCATGGACTTGAAAAACCTGGCGAGTAAGTACAACACACTCATTCTATTTTATGCACTGTGTGAGCTTGCTAAGCTGTTGCTTATGCACCTCGAATGGACTCAAGCTACTCTTGTGTTGAAAGGAAATGTGATGCTTTACATTTCCTGTAATCATATGCCTAATGTACGAAATTTTCTCGCATGTAAAAAATAGGAGGCCCATAACGTCTAGGACAGATTCTTGCGCCAAATACTGACCTTGGGTGAATCAGCTGTTGCTCAATATGAAAGCCGACTAACATTGAACCACGTATCCTTTGCTATGCAGGTGTACGCCTAATCTTTATTTTACCTCAATCCTTGGCACGCGTAGCAACGTTGTTGCGCGTGAATTGGAGCGTTTTATATTTAAAAATTCATCGTGGCGGTATCAGTGATACGTGTGATAATACGTAGCATTGAAAAATTGTTTGTCGTTTAATTATCTCATTAGCTGCTTTCAGCAACGTTTGCTATCACATATGTTATTCCTAAATTTTTAAATTGTAGTAGCGAATAATGCTCACACACTTTTACCATTGCGTGCAACTTTCCGATTTCTGTATGTACGTGTCTCCTCAATGTAAAAGTTGGTTCCGAGTAGCCCCTTTGTAGTCTATTCATTCCCTCTTAGCCCTATTTTAAATCATTATCTTTCTCCTGTATGTACCACCCAGGCCAACAATGACTGTGTGAAATTTGAGCTATGAAACATGTATAAAATCATGTACACAGTTTAGCATTTGACAAAAGAATTGCATAAACTGCTTTCTCAAATTAGCCTAGGTGCGCACATGATTCAGTGTATTGTGCATCCCTACACAACTGCAGTAAAGGAATGTATTTTGTTCAGGGTTGCCATTCTGTTAACTACTCCTCGTAATGTGCAGGTTATTATCACCGCGACGGCTGGAAAGTTTGCGGGAAATGTTGCCATTGATGACATTTATGTACGCTCGGGCAAGTGTGGATCAACATCACAAGTCACAACTGTCCCACGAACTTGTAAGTGAATGTGTGGTAAAAAGTGCAATCAACAAATATTGAATATTGATATCGTAAACAGCTCACACGCAATTTCCTACAGCTCCCAGTAGAATGAGCGGAATAAATTGAGATGCCTAACCTGCGAGTTTCATGGCATAAAATTTGAATTAGTTATAGCGGTTTTCTAGAGGCAATAACGGTTTTCTATAATGGTCTACCAGAGTTTTGAAAAACAGAGAAATTAGTGATACCATCCTGTATCTTCTAGGAAAAAGGTCAAATATATCATGAGCAAGTATTGGCTATTTGGCACAATCGAAGCCCATTCTCTTAATTTCCTTAATACCAATTCGACATTAGAGTTTATTTATATCGGACCGTCACATTTCTGGATATTATACTGACTGTTCCGCAGTTACTACACTAAATTTTTGTCTGTAATCCTACAGGACAGGTTATTGGCGTGACTCTATGCCTGTTCAGTGAGCCAAGTATCGTAAATTTTTTGTCGCGCGAAAGCTGTATAGGCCAAGATAAATATGAAGTTTTCGCATATTTACATAGCAAACTGTTGCACTGATTACTGCACAAATTTAAATTAAAGAAACCTCTCCAAATATGTTTGTTTTCGCTGTAGGTAATACCAGGAAGTCGTTGAAGAATATAGTGCACAGCACAAGCAGAATATTCAGTTACTAGAGAGTTTTAACAACCTAAACGATTCTGAAACCTCATTCGGAGGAAGGGTAGTAAAGCGTTGTGGTGTGTGGGTCAAAATTGTTCTCTATCTTCGTCCGTTCGCGCTGCACTGTGTTTTCATAAAATTCACTCAGGCATCAAAGTGGATTGTGAGTTTTTTCAAAGTGTGATGGGGCATATATATATATATAGTGGCAGATCTGTCGACAAAAGGAATTTGTGAAAATTTAGTCATGGTAACCACAATTATAATGTTCTGCGCTCACGCAGTTAAAGGAGTAGCCTTTATAGTAACATTTTTAGCAGTTTAAGGCAATATATATAATAATGAAAGAAAAATAGTAGTTCAACAAACAGCTTTTAAAGATGGATCGTAGATTTCGCGAAGCAGTTTTTTTTCTAAGTAGTCTGCTCGTCAGAGCAAATTACACACATAATACAGTATTTGCAATGCATTGTAGAATACTCATCTCCAAGTGAGTTTTGTAAAATTTTTGTTTTAATTGTCACTTTTCTTCAAACTCCTTTTCGTTACGCACTTCGATGGACCGTGAATTTTCATTACAGCCACCGCGAGGTCCACAACGTCGTCAGTGGTTCCTGAGCAGCCATTCACAGAGGAGACTACAGTTTCACCGATTACAGGTGATTTCGTTTGTTTCGCTGGGCTCTCCTTTGTAGCAAAGCACATTGAACGATCGGAAAGCTCAGCTTTTTTTGAAGTGTAGAAGCCTTTCGCGAAGGCAGACGTTTTATCCTTCTTCTGTTTCTTCTCTTCTCATATCTGTTAAAGTCATCACTTCAGCACCATTCGTCCGATTGCAAAATGAAATATTCTCAAGTTTTTCCTTGGAACGTTGTGTAATGTAATTGGTTTAATGAAGAGCTTGTGCGCAACATCTCGGTGTAAAAAAAAGTAAAAAGTAGCGTAGCTTGCACTGGAGGCGCAATGCTAAAGAGACAGTGGAGCTGATGGACACCTAGCTAGTCCTGGCTTTGGGCTGAGCAAAGCATAACCAAGTCAACCCCAGCATTTTCCGGAATTCATTGATTATTGATCTATTATTTATTAGCTATTGATTAGCTATTGATTGGCTATCGCAAGATATTGACCATGAATTTGGCCTAGGCTAAGCATTACCAATCATCCCCAGCATTTTTTCGAATTTATTGATTATTGATTGATTATCGATTAGCTATTCATTGGCTATCGATTGACTTTCGCAAGGTTTTGGCCATGTAGTTGGGCTAGGCGAAGCACTATCAAGTCCTCCCCAGCATTTGCCGAAATTTATTGATTATTTATTGATTCTTTATTAGTTATTGATTGGCTATCGATGACTGGACTAAGCTTAAGTAGTCCCAACCATGCTTAGCTAGACTTAACCAGGCTCAGCTTCGCTAGTGCACAGGGGTATGTGCCATTGCGTTTGGACCCTTTTTGCACATTCGCCAGGATCGGCCCACAATTTCTGTTCGCACGTTACGGACTAATACTCGCTTAAACAGCTCCGCTATTAAAAATGCGTTTTATATTACTCTCAGACGAAAATTGTGCTGCGCCAAACAAGTACAGAGCGGAGATCTGGGCAGTATTCCTGGGCTGTAATATCAGTCTCTATCCCGCACGTGTGCATGCACATTTTTAAAGGTATTTTTGTAATTCATATGTTCAATTCAAGAGAAAATCTGAGTTCGTGAGATTTGTGGGTCAAGAAACCCTCTCTGTATATATTGAGTGTGACCGAGTGAACCCGGCTAAGTAGAATATTCCTGAGTTTGAGTCTAAGTCATCCCGGCTGTGTATAATTCTGGTGAGTCGGATTCCGAGTGAGCCCGGCCGAGCATAGATAGATTTGGTGAGCTTGAAACCAATCTAGCCTGACTGAATATACTTCTGATGATGGTTAGGAATCGCGGCTGAGTAGAATTTCAATAAGTCTCAGTTCGAGTGAGCTCTAAGCAAAAAAAATATATATCTATAATTTTTTATTGTCTAAGTGAGCTCCACTTATTTTGCCGACCTATGGTCAAGCGCCTAAAAGCAAAGGACTGTGGCACGCTTTCAACATAGGAATGGCACTAGAAAATAAGTGTTGTAAACGAAGCTCGCGGGTCGAGCAAATGGCCTGCTTGCAATTTTAGAAAACGGAAGGTAAGAGAAGGATGGTAGGCTTTTTAGCGTAAGAGTGTGGGAGGGTGGCTAAAACTTTTTGGGCTGTGGGCAAGGATGACGGAGGGCTGATAATTTTGTTATAAGTGAGAACACGGGATAGAAGGGTGGTCAAAATTTTCAACATGAGGGTGAAAGTGAGAGAGGAAGAAAAAGGAAAGTATTTGCCCAGTTTTGGTCAAAACGAGGAGTGCACCTGGGGTCTTGGCTATATTTTGGGGGATTTCTACTGATATAAAATATTATTTGGATTCTGCAAGACCTCAATAACGTGTCCAGCTCAATGAAAGCCGCATATTAGTGCACGAGTCACGTGGAGCAATTATTGAAGTGAAGAAAGGCGAACGCTTATTGAATTTATCCTAAAGATTTAATTGGTAAGCGTATTCTCCTGCGTAGCTCAGTTTTCTGGTAGTTTTGCCTATAACAGAGGGCTGGAGTGCTCAAAACCAGCCTTGCCGTTAAGTGGGAAATGGTGCAGTTTTTGCATACGCAAAAGCGATTTGTGCTTCGTGTCATCGCATTTGTAGCACTCCGCAGCAAGCCTTATACTCCGAATTTGTGCAAGTAGGATTGAAAGTGGTTGTTCATATTAGGGATAGAAAAACAGAATGCCGCCATGATGGTGTTCTCAAAGACGTTGTGCAAGTAGGACAAAAAGGGGTTGTTCATATTAGGCACAGCAAAACAGAATGCCCACTCTAATGGTGTTCGCAAAGGGTGTGGCGTTATGGGTCTGACACGGAAGTTTTCTTGACTCCAGCTTTCTTCCAGAGTGGACAAGGCTTCCGTGTGGAAGCTGAAAGGTCAGCCCCGTTGACAACACCGCTTCCTTCCTCGTTCTGCTTTTCTAATTGGAATTTACTTCCCGATCAGAGGAGAAGCGTACAATGGTGGATTTTAAGGTAACTCTTGCTCAGATCTAGTCATTAAAAAGAGCGACTGTTGTTCACTTACATACGTTCTTGGAAGACAGACGCCAACTGTGTTTGCACAATTTTTATAAGTTTCTCCAAAACTGAAGCAAGGGATGTTCCTGCTGCATAACATTTAGCTTCAGCGAACACTGCAAGTCCATGAGCTCGAGCTGCACGGAGAATTTTTGAAGCCAACTGGGGTCACCGAAAAATGCTCGCAAAATCAGTGATCGCTTTGCTTTTCGTCTTCGAATGACTTAAGTGTCGGAAAGCTACCAACAAGGTCTGGACATGTTCCTTTCGAACCTTCAGTGTTCTAATTTTTTCTTTAGGATCTTCGAATTGTAAACATTACGTGGTGCGAGAAATTGATGAAGATGCCAGTTCCTTCACAGGTTTTAAGTACGTGACAGACGGGAAAAGTTGTGGCTGTCGCCGCTAGGATCAATTAGATATTGATATGGATGAGATAAAATTTTATGAGTACAAGTTGGGCTAGCCGCACGTCAAAAAATGCCCCCCCCCCCCCCCCACCAGCCTTTGTAGCTTTATTAGGAGCAGCTGAAAATGTATCGAAAAAGTGCAATGGTAAACTCGGCGGTAATGTAGTTCCACTGAAAGTGAACGCTGGGGAAGTGCGGAGCAGGGATTCGCCGGTGTTTCCCTTGTGTTTTTTTGTGTTTATTTTGTTTTATCCTGTGCTTATCGTGTGTTTAGCAATCCATCATCCATTTTGACACTTGTGCTGAGGCACAAAACGGGTGGGAAACCGCCCCGCACATGGAGCCGAACCACCATGCACCTGGAGCCTAAGCCTTTCCTGATGTTAGAAGTTATTTTAACAAATTTATGCTAATTACTGCGCTTAATGCTTGAAGGTTCTTGTATTTTAAGTTATTCTGAATCATTTTAATTTATTTTGAACCGGTTTCGATCAATTCTGCACTTGTTTTACTCTGTTTTGAGCACTTGTCTTTGAGCGTCATCACGCGGTAGACGCCGACGCCGACATCCCGGGTCCTTAAAGTGCGTTACACTTAAATGTACAGCATGCTCTCTGTAGCCTTCTCTTTATAGAATATAAAACCTTGGATAGGTCCTGTGGGCCCCATTATTACTAGATCCAAAAAACAGTAATTGATACTTACAATGCGCAAGATTCTTCAGCCCTTCCACTCCGTGAAGGTGGTTAACCAGCGAAGCTGAAACGTGTCGCCGCTGTGTTTATCACTACGTAATTCCAGAGTGTTCATTAAAGTATTTCTCAATGTTGAGGTTACACACACGTTCGGCTACGACAGAGAGAACGACGTCAGTGACGGTATGCACGCAGTCCGCCGTTCTCGCTTGCGTTTGAGGCTTCGATTTTGCTCGGCGGCGTGGTTAGCAGCAGTCGCCCGCCATTTCCGCTTGAGATTCTTCGAAATTAAATTGCTTGAAAATTAAATCTGTCTGTTACGTAAGACAATGAATGGGTCATACCCCCTTACGCAATGGCTCATACCCCCGTAAACTCGGCCCCCCATTACGACGACAGAAGAGAAGTGAAATTCGACGCAGGAATGATGAGTCTAAACGCAGCCAGCTGTGGAAGAAGATGACGACGATGAACGCGGGAGCAGTGGCACGAGCACGAGTGCAACCCGAGGGGCGCCAATGCTGCGGAAGAAGACGACGACGCTCGAGCCAATGCTGATGATGATAGTTTTCTTTACAGAGGCGATTTCGCCTAGTGATATATGATTTCGCCTTGACATATAAAGCTTAGCTTTAATATTTGTGAATGTTGAGTAGTTAGGCAAACACAATAAAGCAAAACATCAATTCGCAGGCGGAGGTCCCGGCGTTTACTCAGGCGTAATTTACAGGGAAACCATGTGCTCTTTCGATCATAATGTACGGTGCAGTGAAATTGCAGTCTTGGCAGTCGCGCGACATTCTTATTCATTTGCAACAAAATATTCCACAGCCCTACATTCACACCATGGTTTGACGAAGACGCTAAGTGATTTCTCAAGCTTGCAATCCTGCAATAAAATTACTTGGTGTCGTCTGCCATCTCGTTCGTATCGGGAGTGCTATACTTCTTCATGCACAGCTTTTTCTTACTTGCACTACGATGACGCAGACAATTCGTTTTTTTTTCGTTCTACGATACCACTCGAGTTAGAGAAAAGGCAGCTGTTCTATTTCGCTGATAAAATAACAACACTGATCTTCAATATATACCCACTCTCCACGAAATTGCATTGATGACAACTTATGTAGATCTGTCATTCGAGCTTTTATTTTGAGCGCTGTAATGAGCTAGTATTTTTTCTACCGTCCAGATGGACCAACAAATCCCTCAACAGAGGCTGAACTAACAACTGCGACAACTGCAACACCAGGCCCACTTTCGACAGAGCCATCATTGGAATGTTCTCGCGGTGAATTCAGCTGCAGAGATGGCACCACCTGCATCCCCGCCTTGCTCACGTGTGATGGTGTTCCTGATTGTCCTAATGGACTCGATGAAATATGCAGTAAGTGCCTGTCTAAGTTAACTGCTAACGTTTTCGTTAGGCAGAAAACACGCTGAAATTTCGAGTTATTACAAACTCTTGCATACGACCAGCGTATTCGTCCACAATTGGAGAATAGGTAAGAAAGAGGATTGGTGTGGCGCTTTTGCATGCAATAATTATTATTCAGCACATGCAAAAACGTTAAATTCTGAGGTATTACGTGCCAAAACCCATAGTGGAGTACTCCATAGTGAAGTACTCCATAGTGGAGCACTACTGAATGATTTAAGCCAACTAGGCTTTTCTAACCTGCACCAATATCTGAGCACACTAGCGTTCTTGCATTTCTCCTCCTTCGAACTGCGGCTGCAGTGGCCCAGATAGCACCCACGTCCTCGAACTCAGCAGCTGACTGCCATAACTACTAAGCTACTGTGTGGATACATATTTCAAGAAGATTACAGCTTAACGAAAGCAAACAGCACATTTGGTGGCCTAAGTTCTTTAAAAAGGTTAGGCTACAATTGCCATATTATGTGCTACGGCACCAAACTTCTGCTTTCTGCATCATCTTGGCAATGCAAGCCCTTGTGTCAGTGTCATTCGAATAAGAGCTTCTAGCTGTCCTTGAATGCAAAGCATATATTATGTTTTACGGAATGTTTTTCGATAAAGTAGGTTTCACATTTTGATTATCTTTTGTTCATAGATATGAAGTTACAGCGAAGGCACAATATGCCTATTGTTCACACCTCTTACTTTGCACGTCACTTTCCCAATTGTTCATTACAAGTGATTAATAAGAAAATGCTTATCAAACAAATATCTAGCACGAAGAACGTCGCGTATTTTCGTGTGAAAAAGCAGTCGATTTCAATTATACAGTCGGCAGTTTATAGATAAAGCACAAAGTATCAAGAAACGACTGGTCAAAGCCATTCGAGTTAATGTTTTGTGAGCGTTGCTTGCTGTTTAAATCGGAAGATAGAGACTGACAATGATTATTAGACATGCACTGCAACAAGCACACAAATTACAGCCTGCAATGAGAAAACACGTTTTCAGGTGTTTGAGAATCGCAGATCACTGTAATCACAGTGTGTCATGCTGTATTCACTACCAAAATTTCGGTTAACATTACATTTTTAGAATCGTCCTCAGATAATGTTACTCAGAATATACCTTCTTTCGTGAACAAATTCTATTTCGTTCTGAACATCAAAATGCAGTGTCTCTGCAACTGTATACTGTCAGTGATGATCACGTGTGCTCTTTGTCATCGATATGACCCTACGCATGCATGGGTGTACTTGGGTGCGTGTTTATTTAGAAAGTGAAGGTCTGCTGTAATCTATATTGTCGATAACACTGCGTGCCGTACATCGTGCAATGTTATAGTACTGCTGTCGCTGTCAATGTTTCGCCCATCGAGTTGAACTGCGAATTTTATATATAATACATATGTGAATGCTTTCCATCTTACAGGTATGAAGAGCACGAACATATGTAGCGAAGATAAGTTCTATTGTCCAACTAAGTATCCTGACACTTGCCTTCCACGGTCCCTCCTCTGCGATGGTCACGAAGACTGCTTTGGCAGCGCGGATGAGTCTCTTTGTGGGGGTGAGTATCTGGAGAGATTCGGGTGGGATGAACTCTAGACTTCCGTGAATTGAATATTGGTTGACAGTTATCAGAAAGTGTAACTGAATTCACGAAAATTCTCACGGTACTCACAAAAATTGTCATGCATAGATTTTCAGATGTCTTAAATAGCTTCGTGAACAGTATCTCCAATATCATAAAACACAGCATCCAGTAATTAGATAAACAATAGACTTCTGTTCAATTATAATTGAGTAATGGTTCTTGTGAGGTGGTGGAGGGGTGTAGAGTGAAGAGTGTTCAAGTCCCGAGACAGCTCCTACATTCTTCGAAGGCGGAATTTCAGTCTTATTCACAAAACTTCCATGGTGACATGCAGTATAGCCCGTGATTGGTCATTGCGTCGCTCTAGGCTCTAAGATGTTAGTTGCTATTCGCGGCTCCAGCATTTTATGCGACACCTGGCGGCTAGCACAGGAAACCTCACGCGAAAGTCATCTCAGACGCTCCGTCCGTAGCCTCCGTATCCGATAGTGTGATCAGATGCGCCTCTAAAACGATGGAGCCGCCACCTAAAAAACGCCGCACTGCCAAGAAATTTTCCAACCTGTCGCAGTGTTCACCAGCCAGATGGAAATACACGCTTATTTTCTTTGTGAAACGTTTTCCAAAAGATCGGCGCCGAAGAGCAACATGGACTGTGAATCTAGACATTGCAAAGCTGTCACTGCTGCAATAGTTGCGCTCTCGATATTTTGCTCGACACAGTTTTCTGTCTTTTTTTTTTTGAGGGGGGGGGGGGAGGGACTGTACCATGAAGAGAACGCGAACCTGTTGCTTGTACTACATTTGCAGTAAACTTGTGCGGCAAACTTCGGGGTGCTTGTGTTGAGTGTGTTAGTGCCATCGTGACAATGTTCACCGTAAGCGTGTTAAACATGTAGTTTCATCTGATAGCCGGTGTGGTAATACAGCTTCTAATGCAAATACCTCTTCTACACTCAATACTTGAACGAGGCTTTTATGTCGGACACATGCGGCGCACAACGTGGTGCCACCGCGTATGGTACGTCAGCGAAAATCGTAACATCGGATTTTCAGGTGCTTTAAGTAGTGCACATTGGAAGGCGCTGATTTAAAAATGTGTAATTATAGAAGCAATTGTATCCCATGCCAGCATCTTAAGAAAATGGGCCGTTCAATGGTGAACACAGAGAAACATGCAAAATTATTTGAGATGCACGCAAGAGGTGAGTTAACATTATTTACATATGAACAGATTTTTCTTTTTCATTTGTTTTTAAGAGAGCACGGGAGCCCTTTAATTTTTCGATGCGTGGGGGTGATTGGCGATGGTAGAGCGTTCATCGCAGTTTTGCTGGCACGTAGAGTGACCGAAAAGTTAGACATGTGGTTGGCTTCGAAATGCGGGCTTCAAAATGGGTCAGCTTCTACCAGCTACCGCAGTTTCGGAAAATGGAATGCGCCTGGCACTCTCGCTACCGGCGCGCTCGGGAACAACAGATCGGCCAGTTGCAACTTTACCTCTCTAGCCACCAGCCACTTGTGCTATTTTTTTTCCGCTGGGACTGTAGCTCTCGTATATCGACTACCATGATGTACTCGGCGTCAACTACCCGCTTCCTTTATATAAAACAACGCAACCCGTCAGCAAACTGCACGAAAATCATCAAACACAGCTGTTGCACATAACGGCAGTCACGCAAAACGCAAGTTGTGCACGTTGCACGAATTATGCTGTACCACGATCGAGCTGCGCAACTCGCTGGGAGAGCTTTGTCTAGAGATGGGCAAAACGGCTCACTTCAGTGAGCGGCTCGGAACGGCTCAGCTCACTGGAATTAACCGGTTCATTTGAACGGCTCACCGGTTCACTTAAACATGTAACCTGTGTTATGCATATTCTATAGTTATCTGGCTTTCAAAAAAATGATATATGCATAATTTAATAACCGTGTTATTGGTATTTTTTCTATGTTTAGAGAATATTTTTACATATAGTAAAAGCGTAAATTTTTAGTTGTAATGAACGTTTCTTTTCTGATAATGGGGATAAAATGCTTATGATACTCTAACAGGCAGAATGCGACGTACGTTTTTCAGAAAAAAAAAGATATGTAACTTCATCGTCATTACAGAAGCTTGTCTGCTCTTGAGGTACTTTAACATCAACTTTCGTCAAAATGAGAACACAAAATGATTGTACATTATCTTTCAACTGTATTCATTTATTCACATAGGTACGTTCACTATAATATGAGTGAGCTGTAACGCCATGCAAAATTAATCTAGAAATCATTTCTTGTAGTACAATACAAAAATCATACGAAAGATCCACAAAACTGCCGCACGTACCATTCGTTTTTTTTTTTTTTTTATTCTTTAGATTTTTTTTTCTCTTGAGCGCACGCGCGATACTGGCGATCATGCGCCAGGACAAACAAATAAAAAAAAAACAAATGAACTTCTATAGCCACACAACAGATCATTGGCCTCGTTTTAATGACGTGCTAATGATACACGCTCAGAAAATGCACTGAAGTGGATGTCATGGGTGACGTTTTTATGACTAGGCTAATTAGCACAAATGAAGACCAGGACGTAAACTGTACATTCACCTGTTGTATTTAAAGACACGGAAGACCATCTTCGAAGTGTTATTGGACCAGCGCACGATGTGCGATCGGTGAGAGTCGCCAGACATCGTTCGCACAGCAGCAGGCAACGAACGGTACCCATCCTTTGCCAATTAAGGCTTCTTTACTTCTCCCCTCGGTGGCATCGGGTGCCATACCATAGGACGCACAATAAACAAAAGGGACTGCTGCGCACACCACACACTGCGATCGAGTACCAGTAGCGCGAGTCTGCCCACACCGGCCACCATTCGTCGGTCAGAAATCGAAACCTCGAAACCCAGCAGAAGACCCGGCTCTGACGGAACGGTTCGGGACGTCTCATTCAACGAGAGAGAACCGGCTTCCTCACTCCGAAAGAACTGCCGCTCACTTACTGAACCACGGCTCCCTCGCTCTTCAAAAGAGCGGCTCAAAAGATCCGCCTCGCTCCTGAGCGCTCAGGAGCGAGCCGCTCAAGAGCGAGCCGGATCTTTTGAGCCGCTCTTTTGAAGGGCGAGGGAGCCGTGGTTGCGGCGGTTCTTTCGTTGTTCAGCTAAAGGTGAGGTGGTGAAGGTGACTCTTGCAAGGAAGGGTGGGAGGGCAGTTGCTTTCTCGTGTCGCTAATAGACGGCGCGGAAGTCGCACCCACCAGAAGGCCCGGCTCTGACGGAACGCATCGGCACGGCTCACGGAACGCGAGAGAACCGGCTCCCTTTCTCCAAGAGAACCGCCGCTCACTTTTACTGATCCATGGCTGACTCGCTCTCTAAAAAGAGTCCTGAGCGACCCATCTCTAGCTTCGTCTGCCCCCGTAGAAGCTGTCACACTGCACGGTGGAGCTGAAGGAAGAGAAAATAGAGTAGAGCGTGGGGAGCTGGCCACTGCCTGCTAACCTTGAATGACCGTCCTGTCACTTGCGCTACGCTAACGATCTATCATCTACATAAACCCCTCCCATCCGTTACAATCTGTAGGTTTATAATAAATTGTATTACAGATTTGGCCTACTTTTCATGGAACGTGAACGTTACCTGTTGTCCATTAAAATAAGTCGAAGTCTAAATGGCTAACGAAGAAAGAGTGAAAGTTCACCAGATATTAGCCAACAAATGAAAACGGGGCTTCTATGGCTTGATAGCGACTGGCCACTTAGTACGTTCATGCCAGGAAACCATCTATGTACGATTTTCAAGTTTTCCACATGCCGTATCAGGATCCAGTAGGAACAATAATGTCCTATCAATATCCTATGGACATCCACTATCAGGGCATGGATATCCTAGGTATGTGCCGAATACATGTTGTGACCGTCTCTCACACGATCGCTTGGCCGCAATTTACTTGTCCTGAGGACATCTCTTGCATATCCGCGAAGGACACAATGGGTGCATGACACGTGCATTTTACGGACGTATGCCAGAGCCTTTTGTACAGTTTTTGCTATAATGTCTGTTGAATTCGCAGCATACGCATCAAGAACACATACGTCGAATGTGCACGTTACGCACGCACACATAGGTGCGGAAGTGCTGTATGCTCCTAATTCTACTAGGCCTTCCCCCCGCGCAAGTGGCTCATTGAACTAACTTAACATTTAGAAGTAAACTGCATCAGAAAATTCGCAAAGTATGGCGCACACACGAAGTGCAGACATGCATAGCTCCGAACTGTAATTCCAACATGGAAGAATGCATAATTCTGTTACGACGAAACTCAAAGACAAACCCTCTTGGAGGACAAATATGTGTGTGTAAAAAAAAAAGGTCCATGCGCGAAATCCTTGGGACGTCTGCGGTAGGACAGAACTGGACGTCCACTGGATGTCCCTTTTGTATCTAAAATGGTGCACGGACATTGGGACATGATTAGGATATCCTACGGATGCATCGTTTTCACTGGGGAGTGCTTTCCCCTATAGCCCGAGCAACGATGAAGCACGGTGGTTCATAGGGGACCGAAACCCGTGCCACTATAGCATTGAGTATCCACTCATATCTCTCACATTGTGAGCGCGAAGGTGTTCGTCGTTACAACACAGCCCTTCTGTCAAGCGCTCACATCGAGTGAACTTAAACTGTCACTGCAGATGTCTTCACAATAAAATGATAGAAGATACGTCCGAAAATTTTGATTAGGAATTCTAAGCGAAGATAACCCTATTGCAAAAACCAGCGCCTTCCAGTGCCTTACAGTGTGAAACCAGCGCGTTTTTTGACACTGGGTGGCACTGGGGACGCTGGCGCACGCTGGGAGGCACTGGGAGTCACTGGGACACTGGTGAGATCGCTGGAGAAGTGCGGGGTCACACTGGACAAGACGCTGGTTTCACTGCTATGACGCTGGGGCGCACTGGTGTGCGCTGTACACGCGCTGGTTGGCGCTGGAGTTCGCTGGCTCGTACTGGAGACGGCGCTTGTTTCGTTTGTGCCGCACTGCCGGAGTATAGGCGCTGTTGAATACTAAATGCTTGATACAATTTTATGGGCATCTCCTGTCCAAAAACTCCTGTCCTAAATAGCGCTATAAGTTGGGATCATAAATGTCTGTTTCGTGTCGGCGGTGTTGCAGCTTGGAATAAAGGTGTGTGAGCTGCCCATATGCATATGCGACACTTCAGATCACTTTCGCTTTGTACATTTCCCTTTTGACTGTGCAGATAGCTATATTCGTGGACGAAATTACGCAAACGCAGATAACGCCTCGTTTTCTAGTAGTTTGTACGCAATCGATGACTGCGAGTTGTCGCAGTGTTGTACAGTCGACACGAAACCGAGCAGCCGTTTAGACGCGTTCGAACGGACCTGAGAAAACCTGCCGTTGATTGATATTATCGCACCGACAACAAAGCTGCGGTGACTCCTGCGCTTCCACTTCCCCTGCTGTACTAAAAATAATAGTTAAAAGGTTCTGAAGCTCAAATACAAACATTTTCGCATTCGCCAGGTACCCACACCGAGATCGTCCGTTTCAACCGAAGGTTAAGTCTACCGTACCCGCCGAGTTCGTCTACACTCTATCGGCCCGTCTGAGAGGGCTGAGGAATCAACAAGTCTAACGAGGATAAATCACTCTGTAGTTCACCTTTCACATCGTTGTTTTTAAACAGACCCTTCTTTCGTGTGTACAGTGTCAGCACAACAAGCGATGAGCGCCGATATGACTTGTTATAAACACACCTACAGGTGCTGTCGCCGAAGGCTGTCAGCCGCATTAGTCGACCGCTTCTCTTACTGAGATATGTGACTAAACATACGTGTCGATTGAAAAGCGCTGTCGCGCGAATTGTCGAGCTATGAAAATGTTGCATTACCTTTGCGCGAAGAATAAGAAACGGCTGTCAAAATCGGCAGTAACAGCCCGTACAACATTCCGGGTCGGCGGTTCATTTAAGGCTTTTTTCGTAGTTATTATACCAATCGCAAAAGCAAATCAGTGTTGCAGCACTTCCAGGCATACTATGCAATACGGACAATAACTTATTCATTCTGATAGAGGCGTAAGTTTTAGTTGAAGGCGATATCGCATCTACCATGTCTGTGCGAGACGTCTGTGCAAAGCTACACTTGTGTCTACGCATTGACATGTCAAAATATGAATCGGTGATCACGGGTCGGCGTGGCGTAGTCGTAAGATACTGTCGTTGGGATCTCTAGGTCGGAGGTTCGAATCCTCCTGAATTATTTTTAATTTACTTTTTTTTTCTTTTTTTATTGCATTGCAACGTTCTCTGTTTCTTTCTGTATTCGAAAAAATATATAAGGTAGCCAGGCACCACGTATTTCTCGCTCTAGAGCTGCATTTCGCACCAGTACCCCGCGCCCAGTGCCTCCCAGTATGCCGCGTCTTGCCAGCGTCCCAGCATCCAGCGCGCGACACTGGGCCCATAATCAGGCATGGCACTGGGTACTGGATACTGGGTTTTGCAATAGGGAAACAATCTTTGAAAGGCTTTAGAGCGCACACTTAAATGGCCATGCCAGCTCGTTCTATTACTGTATTTGTGCGATGCTAATAAAAGCATAGAGGAAAGGAACGTTAAAGTAATTTATAACTTTCGAGTAATTGTTCACTTAATTTCGTGGTGCAGTAATTTGTGGCTGTAATGAATTACATTTTTCAAACAGGATATTTTAATTTTATTCGGTTGCCTTTTCCTGTAACATGTGCAGGTCTGCAATTTACCTAAGTTAGCCTGAAAGAGGTTAGACGTGGGCGGACGGACCGACGGACTGTTCACAAAGAATGCTAATCACAATAAAAGAATAACCAGCACAATAAATGCTATTCAATTTTTACCAGTGTGCCCGGACTCCTACTGCCGGCACGGCGGCACGTGCTCATGGACACAGAACAAGCGGAGCCCTGTTTGCAACTGTAGCGGAAGCTATGCGGGAGCACGCTGCCAGTACTCCAGCAATGTTACCGAAGGAGACAACGATGCAGTCAAAGGTAAACCCGCTGAACAGATGCTCTGCATTAGCAGAAACTGAAGTAGTATCCATATTACCTTTATGGATAATGTGCTGGTCACTAGTACAAACTTGTCTCTTAATGAGTTACGAAAGAAATTTGACATGGGTGTCTTTTCATATTATCACACACGAGGTGCGTTTCCTCATCTACACTGTTATTGCGATAGCAATTATATGAACACTCAAAAGCATATTTCTGCCGTCGGCGTCGCCGTCGCCATCGCCGTGAGGTTCCGTATGACGTCAATGGAGATGAAATCGTCGCCGCGCGCCGAACGCTGTATGTGCGAGTGAAAGGGCGCGAGGGGCGCGCGCTTTCACGGGGAGTGAACGCACGGCGGAGAACAAACGCGCGTTCTGCGCCGTGCTCCCTTAAGGGCTGCAGAAGTAGGCGTCTCTTTCCTCCTTTACACTCACCATATATGTAGAGCAAACGCGCCTTCTTCCGACGCGCGAGAGGCCGTGGGGGAGGGGGGGAGGGGGAGGGAAGGGAGGCGACGTTTAGCTGCGGCACCAAGTGCCTATTTATATCAGAGGCTCCGGCAACAGTCACCAACGCCGCACGCATTTTGAGCGAACGCGGGCAAAACGCCGACGGCGTCGACAACCGTTCTGCGTGTTGCCGGTGCTGCTGCATGTCCAAATTTATACAGCTGATAAAGCTAATATCATTACTCCGTATAGCTCTCTACAAATTTGCTATCGCAATTGATGCTTCGCCTTTCAGGTTAAACTGCGACAACTTTTTTAGGCCATCGACACTGTGCATGGACTCCGTGCTGTGTCAGTGAAGGAATTGATGATAAGGGAAGCACATTCACGAAGGCATTCATGAGAAAATGTTTTTTTAGATGCACTTGTCGATCAAGTCAATATTTATGTTCTGTACATGCCGCGTCTCTCTTAAATGTGCAATAGGGTGATCATAAATTGATAAATCGTAGGCCCAAACACTGTATTTATTTGATGAAGCCATATTTACACAATCAGGCTGAATAACTGTAATGGTTAATTGTAATAATTAGAAATTCCCATCTATATTAACAAATATTTTATGCTTATATAACGTGACACAGCATTTTGGTCCTTCTTCAAGTTAGACAGCCTGATAAACCCTTTTATCTTAATATATTGTTACGAAATTGTAATACAGTATGCAACAGTCCACTGCTTTTTATTTATTTTTTAGATTCCTTGCACGTGCACACGAATAGGGGAAAGCCACGAATCTTCGCCTAGAGACAAATATGTGTCAACAGTGAATTTCTTGTTTAGAGAGCCACTTTCTAGTCATCCAAGTGGGTTTTCTGTATACACGGTAACTCTATTTCAAAGGAAAAATTTTCTGCTTGGTAAGACTGTCGCATTCTCTAGTCTGTCTAGGGTATATTGCCGCGCCGGTACTCCGATGAAGCAGAGGACAATGCGAGTATGCATGAGCGTTTTTATCAAGGCGCAGCGAAGAAGTCGCGGTAGCGCGCACTGTTAAAAAGGCGACTTGCTGCTGTTCATCTGGATCAGTGCTGTGCGACCTCTGTTTTTGACGTTGCGACAATATGCTCTTTACGGGGAGGTCTTTTGCTGCAGTAGCCGCACTGGGCAAATTATTGTACGTCCACTAAACTACATCTTTTTTTCTTTCTTCTTTAGCGTCGGGCAGTTCTGGCCCCATCGTGGCCGGAATTCTGATCGTGATGGCAATAGGCTTAATCTCAACTGTGATTGCAGTCATCGTGTTCAGGAGAAAACGTGCAACGCAGTAAGTGTTTACCGCGAACTGATTGTGCCTTTCATTTTATTGGTTCTAATCGGTACTTTTGGGTAACAAGTTATGAGTTTGCTTCGTAGAATGACATCCCTAGTTATATATGGTACCGCGAGCTTCAGAAACTAGTTACGCTTTTTCACGAGACCATTGCGCACCTAATTTAACTTGATTAGTTTCTATGGGTTAGTAAACTTAGCAAGCCCTGGTATCTTTTAAGAAGGCTTACGGCTGTGCTAGTTGCTTGCAGATAACTGTGCAGTGGAAATAGCGCTAGAATGTAGCACACATATGGACACACAGCGCTCGTGTTTGTCTCCCTTTTATGTGTGCATTTCTGCACGCTAATAATACATTGCCTACTGCTGCTGAATGCCACATGATTTCCCCATTGTGGCAGAAGGTTTCGTTTCTCTAAAAAAATACGAGACAGTGCTCCTTGATTTCTAACTACTCTTGTTCTCACTCTGACATCAGCTGCGCGGCTATCGGGTTCTTCAAATGAGCAGAAGGTCATAGTTTCGAGTGCTGGCTACACGGCAGCTGAATTTTTATGGTATAAGAAAACGAAAGCGCTTCTGAGCCGTTTGTATATCAATGAAATAAGTTAATGATAAGATGACGCTTATTGAACTCGGGGGGTTAAACTAAGTCCTTCACTACGTCCTATTCTTAGTGCAGGTGAGGCTTGCGGACGTTGTTATAGTGACTGTTAACCTTTTATTGTAGTCGTTATCTTTAAGCGAAGCTTCATAGACTCACAAGTGTCGGCGGTATTGGTGGTGATGTCATGCTGAAAAGTGGGCCCATCCTGTTGATAGTGCAGAAAGGGCCCAAGCTCAATGGCACATACACCTGTCGTATGGTAGGGTATGAAAAACTTTATTTAGGTCCTGCAGAGCGTGTCTCAATACGCAGTGGGCCGCTCACACGTAGGGACCGGAAGGCCAAGCCTCTCGGCCGCATTGTGGGCCTGCTGGACAGCACAGAGTTGGTCGGCCAGAAGAGGGCTGTGGAGGAGGCGTTTTACTGTGGGCGTTGCTGCGTATGCCGCGGCCGCGCGAGCACTGTCTTGAATATTATCTGCAATGCGGACAGTGGAGGCGTCTAGGCGCAACGAGGGTCGAGAGCTTCGTGTGTGCTATAGCACACGCTTGCGCGTCACCCGCGTTCCCTAAGTAAAACGACACTGCAACTTTTTATTGTTATAACTAGAGGCCGGATCTTTAGGCATTAAAAAAGGGCGTTTTAGGCGCCAAGAATATGCAGGCAAAACAACGTTTTAGGCGTCCTAACGTCTTAAATATAGGCAAAATAAATTTTTACATAAATGCAAATAATTTCAAACGTAGACGTGCGCGGCCTATATCTACGATAGGAAAACAAAAAATGTTATTGTCTATGATGGCACAAAGGCGCCAACAGTTGAACATAGCCATGCAATTGTCCCATAAAGCTGCTGGACTAATGACGATCAATTGGCTTCATTCAATAAGCACACTGCTCATATTCATGTTCAATGGCCACTGTACTCGAGCATCGCATATAGTGAAACAGGCATGAAAAATAATACTTGAAAGCTGGGAATACTGATTAAAAAAACCGATACTTTATGTCTGCCTGACGCAATTAAATTAAGACACAACAAAGACAGACAAATAACAGATGCAAGAGAAACTACGATTTATTAATAAATTAGCATGTTCTTACATGAGGATTGTTAGGTACAACTCATCGCAATTTCCTCATATACAATGACATTATCCGAATTGTACAGGCCAGACGTCCCAACACTGCCAAATACACTTCCGCCCATTTGAAGTGCACATGTTTGAAGAAATCTGTTTGGAGAGCCCGCGGAACGTAGTCTAAGAATCACTTTGAAGATTGTGGAAACAATAGCAAACTACCACCATCTCCAGATTTTTGGATTCAAAATTGTGCCTCTTGTCAGTCAGAATGATCTCGTACGCTGAGAAGGAACGCCCCACGGTGATGAACACCTTAAAAAGTAAATTACAAACAAAACAAAAGCTGCGTGCACATCACTTCTTTCCTTATTCTTTTGCTCTTCACTCTCGTTTCCCATGATGGCTCTCCGAAGTTTCGGTTTCGCCAACCGCTCGCGCAATGTCAGCGTGTCGGCGTATGCTGGCCGGCGCGTCTCATTTCAATGCTGCTAGCAGTTGTTTTTCGGGAGTTGGTTGAACTTAAGGACTAGGTTGAACCCCATAGAGTTCTGAACAGTCAGTGTTGCCCGGTAACATGAATAACGGTCTCTAACTGCACTCGAAAGCGAAACTTGAGGCTAAATAGTGTTCATATAGGCGCCGATATTGAAAATGGGCATTTATAGGCATTTATAAGCATTTAGGCACAAACGCCAAAATAGGCATTTATAGGCACTATAAAGCACTATAAAAGCCCTTCTTAACCTCTAATTCATGCTCATATATCAAAATGGGATGAAGAGTGCAAGGAACAAAAAAGGCATTTGCTAAAATCCGGTCTCTAGTTATAACACCTCATGCCCACTTTTCACAAGTATTTTGCTTATCACATTCATTTTTCTTCTGACAGAAGATGTAGTAGTAACTTATCGTTGTGAAGCATGTTCTTGAGTCAACTTTATACATTGAGTGTAACTTAAAGCCTTTCTTTCAGGGGCTCTCAAACACTTCTCCACAGCGCTGCATACGATGTCTCCAGAGAGGAAACAGGTCAGCTACATATTGTGCAACGTGTATTTTATAAGCGCTCCTCTGAACGCTTAAAAAACACTCTATTGAAAAACTGATTTTTGCTTGTGACATTCTAACACTAAACCATAGTGAAAGCTGGTTTGTCTCATTGACTGATTTTTAGAAATTATTTGAATTTGCCCAATAGCGGCAAAAAAGTGCCTAAGGTCGGATGGTATGTTGAAGGGAACCCACGAAAAGAGCATGTTGGACAAGCTTTGTACGTTGCGCTTAGCCTCCTGACACCTGGTGTGCTTTTATGTTATGGATTGTTTCCTATTTATATTTTATCTTATTTTGGCTACCAAAAAACCGTAAAGCCACATTTTATAGTTTTTCAGGTCTTTTTCAGTGAGCACAGCAATGACCAATATATTGGACATTTCCGAATGTATTATATTATCCTAATATATTGGACAATACATTGTAAATTGCCCATATTTTAGTTTTCACATATTCCTCGAATCTTCGCAAATACTGAGAGATGATTTAATACACGTTGTTGCTTACCTAGGTACCGATGTATTGCCTTACATTTGCGAGGACCGCTGCTACGTCAGCTCGCTCTATGGCGAAGCTCCCATTACACCATTCCGAAAGCTCCTGCTTTGGCGAGAAACAAGCGCACATTGTTATTACTTGTTATTATCCTCCAGATGGTCCCACATAAAAAAAAGAAAAAAAAAACGAGAAAAAAATCGGTTTTTCGCAGTGTCTGGGGTGTTTCTCTGGCCGCTGCAGATATTTCTATAATGTGATGCGCAATATATTGCACAAATGCTCCGGTGCTGGGTATTCGGAGGCTAGACCACCAAATTCGTCAGTTTGTAGAGGCTTGCGGTTTCAGAAAGTTGCTAAACATAAAAGCATAAATGGCAATGAGAAGTAGTACATCATGAGTTGACTCCACGTAATGAAATAAATTGCGGTTCGATCTGTCTCAATAAAAAGTTATTATTTGTTTCCTACATCTATTACCATCTATGTGGTTTACGTCAACGAATCGGAACTACACATGTCAGCCCTTGTAATTTTGTTTTATGCAGGAAGAGGATTCAGATTGGTTTCCGACACAAAATGTAAAAAAGTGGTTTCACCTTCATTTGCTCGTGTAGTATGAAGCAATTATTCTGGCCAAACATATGAGAAAATTTTTTTAATAGCAGCTTTCGAGTTTCCTGTTCCTTAGCATGTTATTCTAATTTTTGCGGTGAAACCTAATGACTTGTTTCAATTTTTAATTGTTAGAACACACGCAGTGCAGCTTGTTCGCATGCGTACTTTTCGCTTATGAGAAAGAGCACACAGGATTTTCGAATACTCAGATGATAATATTTCATAAGCTAATTTTTGTTCATAAAAATTGTAATATCTCATAGGACAACGCAATATTTTGCACAGTACTGCTTTGGGCAGAGCATTTACTTCGTTTTTTTTTTCAATCTTTTTTTCAGAATTTTTGGGCTGACAGGAAATCTCACATCGCAGCATATGGCCAGTGGAAAGGAAATGTTTCATGGCGTGTACAGTATACGAACTTGTTTCTGTAAAGGCCTATTTATACTACTGTATCGAAAATAAATGATGGTGTACAAATAAGTAGTTTGCTTGTTATGCACTGACTATACGAATTGCAGATAATCTAATTCATTCTATTTATTCAGGTGATACGTGAGTCACATTGCGAAATGTTGGAACAAAAACAACATCCGGCTGGCGCTCAATTTATCCACTGTCTGCTCACTTTTGTATGTTTTGTGGCACAAAATATGCGGGTTAGCAGTAATTGGATTTGCTTTATTGAAATACTAATGGTTATTGAGGTTTTAAGGCGCCTGGGCCAAGGATAGGCCTAAGAGCTGGCAATACTAAGAACTGTAAAGAGGAAGCTTAAGCTTGGGGACTCCTATCTGAACACACCGGAACGCAGAAATTATTTTTAACACGAAACTGTTCTCTTCTGAGCTCGAGGGAAAGTCTGTCCTATGTACGTCCGTCACGCAATAATCCCCACGCAAATTTTCGGGCATTCCAGGTGCAGGTGTGACGCCAGGCAAATAATTGTGACTTTTGCTTTTTGCGTGTTTCAGCTGTGTCATTTGAAATGCCCGCTAACGAAGTGTTTAAAGCGCCCCTAAATCACCTTTGATATTTTTTTAAAGATTTCGAGTAAACACACGCGTCGAGTTTAGAATGCCGTCACGATCAACGTTGCCAAACGCTGCAGCGCTACGCGCCGCGGGCCCACCACAAAAAAAAAAAAAATTCCGTGCTCCTCCGCGAGCCTTTCCCCTATCCCCAGCGATCGTCGTGACGTCACCATAGTGCATCTAGCGATGTCAACGGTGGTGACGATGTCGATTGGTCGAGCAAGAACCTACGACTTCCGCTTAGTCTGCTAGCAGGTACGCGCGATCCCTGCTCTTCCTCGTCGTGTTGCTCGCTCGTGCGCGCTTGCGAATCAGTATAATTACAGCCCGCAACGCAAGTGCCAAATCGCTCACGTTCCAGCACAGTAGTGCTTAGCGTTCTGATGAGCTGCGCGAACAGAGTCTGACAGTGCATGGGCTTCTTCGATTTTCGGAGTTCTGGCAGCCCGCTGCAGCCAGACGGCAGCCAGCTAGTTCCGGTTCTGATAGGAAGTCATGTGGGCTGGGATCCCAAGACAACCCGGAGCTGCCCGAAGTTTGCAAAATCGAACGCCGGGACAGCGCTGGCCGCGGGATAAATGTAAACATGCTACCAGCATGGCAGCGACCGGCGTGGGCGGCGCGCGCGGCGTATTCGGCCTAGGAAGCCTACATGCAAGCGCAGCGCTTGCATGTAGGCTCCCTAAGTTGCTTGCATGTAGGCTCCCTAAGTCGGCCCATTTCTGCGTTGCCACCTTGGAAATATATAGTTGCACTCAGGAATACGATCACTCTTGCGAGATTTCGTGCGACTCGTCACAGGACGCGCACTGTGTAGCTCACTTTGCACAGGCGCAACAAACGGCGTGCGACGCGTCCGATTCTATGACGCGAAAGTGGTCGCTGAAACGATCGCTCAAGGGTGCCTGCTCGTATAGCGATCACGTCGCTCACCGGCAACATTTGACATCATTTCACAAGACACGAAAAAGCAGGATATCGAGTACGTCTTATATGCATAATATTTTGTACATGCTTGAATTGGATTTCAGAAAGTTTGCTTCGGCTGATGGTGCTCCTCTTAATTCTGCTCCTGTGCTGAAGGAGCTGGGGCTGCGGCTGGCGCATGAAAATGCACGCCACCTGTAACCCGCGAAAAGCTTCACACGAAAAATGGTATTGGTCGATCATGAGAGCAATATAAAGCTAATGTATGTATGCTCATCACTCATCTCAACCAGTGCATTCCTTTAACATCAACGGCCTATATACTGTATAGTTAGAATGCACCGGTTTCGAGCTGCCACCCGGGAAACGACGGAGAGACGGAGTGAACACGGGTTAGCTGCAATGCTACGCTAACTGCAGAAAAAAGACATAGCCGCAAATACTGCGAGCAATGTGAAAACGGATACCACCAGAAAAAGACATGAACCGAAAAGGCACTGTAATGTGCAGGAATAAGCGTCTACAACTTCGACAACTTGCCCGGGACACAATGAAGATACCATGCAAGCATGGTCGAGAGCGCAGCGCGCTGTTCACGGCCGAAAAGAAGCATTCACGGGACACAAATAAAAGAAAGCTTCAAATGGTTCGCCGCCGCTCGTATGACACCACCTCGCAAGGCTTAGTTCGGTCCGTTGGAATCCTAGTAAGGCAACGCTATAGAAGTAATGCAATCAGCGATCCACGCACCGCGCCGACAATTACGCAAGCGCCTTCTCAGACGAAGTCCGAAAGCACGCCAGCCGGGGCGGCGCGCGCTACGCAAGCCAGTTGGCTGAGCGAGGTAAAAGCAGCCCCCGGAAAGTAAAGCTAGTTTCGGTTTCAAGGAACGTGCGCGCTCCTAGCGGTTGCCGGACATCCTAAGTTATTTTTGTTATTTCTATTTTTGTGAATCTTAAATTGGGCGAAGCGCGGGAAGTGGTTCGTGCGTCCGTCGAGCTTGCCTCAGCTCACCCTGCCACTTGCTCAGCGATATCACAAGTCATATCACGCTTGGTCGTCTGCTTCGGTTGTCGTCCCAAGTGTGAAGATGGGAAAGATAAGACAGAGAAGCTTGATCAGGCGTGCAACCAACGGAAGACGCAGGAAACCAGGTCGACCAAGCATTAGACGAAGATGGCTAAATCGGGGCATCACATGTGTTGCGCGGCTCTGTGGTGTTCGAACACGGGGAATTCCAGTTCTGCGTATTTTTGCAGGTTTCTTAATTACCCCGGGTAAGCACAAGTATTTCACTCTACTTTCCGAGCGGGTACTCATTTTGCATGAGTAAACCAGTTCTGTGCAAGCCTGAGTGGACTGACATGAGAGCAGTGTCGCTCGACTCAATCGCCATTACGGCAGCCTATCTGTTGCCTGTTAAATACTTGTAATCAAGGGCTCGAGTGCGTGTCTTTTGGGCTACACATGTTGTTCACATTTAAATTGGGCGAAGCGAAGGAAGTGGTTCGTGCGTCCGTCGAGCTTGCATTTGTCGACATTCACAGCCAAGGTAAAAAAAAAAAAATACGCAGTCGTGGTGGTTAATAATTTTCGCATTGGTTTCGATCTTCTGGAATCTATTTTCACTCATTACGTACAAATTTCCGGTGTGAATGAAAATTGCTCCAGTAGATTGTCATTTTCACACTGCGTGGAGGTCAGTCTTTCTCCAGTACCGAATGTCTAAATAAAAACAAAAGCGTTCAACTTTTACTTGTGTTGAGTTTAGGCTGGCCGAGAATTCGGCTAGTTTTAGTTTATCCACTTCACAACACACGAACAAAATTAACCATTGATGGTGATAGGAAGTGATTTTCTTCATGCTACCCCCCCACTATATCTGTGACCTAGTTGAAGTGTAGCCCTCAACGTATACCCGCAAGTTAGGACTTTCAAAGCGACTACGTTCACGAATTGACAAAAAGGTAATAACAACGGTTCGCTATATAAAAAGTCTTCAGTATAATTGCAAGGTCGATCCACATAGGTCGCGAAGCTTCGGGCGAAAAGCGGTTCGGAACGAATTGTCACCGACATCAGCAAGGGTGGTTATGGGAGCAGCGATTCAAGCGTGACTATGTTTGGCTGGGAATAAACAATGGGAAAGAAAAAAGCAGTTTTGTAATTAAGACGAGACGCAGATAGATTCATTCAATGAAAATAAAATTCCTAATCAATTTTACATACGCATGGCGAGAAAAGAAGAGAAAACTCTATTTTACTTGATGATTAACAATAAATACCTTTTTTCAATGCCCACCGTGAGAGCGCCCATCGATAGCAGCGGGCGTTGACGCCGCTATCACTTGCAATGTAATGCAGCTCTTGGAGTGCGTGGAAAGGTGCGCTCGTAAAGTTCACCTGTTAGAATACACATGTTGTGTTGCTTTGCTTGTCGACGTTTGCCTGAATTGGGTGACGGGAGTAGTTTTATTGTTTCTGAACCTGTGCAGTCAAAAGTAGTCAGTTGCAACCGTCATATACTTGTTTACTTTAGTTGTTTTCGTGTGACAGCGCTGGCCGACCGGCTTGGCGTCAGACGAAAGGACGAGCACGCTACGCCCAAAGCGTTCGTCGGCCTCCAAAGAAAGTATGTTCTGTGCAGTGATGCGATTTCGACACCCGTACAGCTGACCTTTTCCTACATCGCTTTCCGCGCTCAAAGCTCGGAACGCCCATCCAGTCGAATGGCGGGGAATTTAAATATACAGCTCAATGGCAGGCCTCCGAAAACAAATTTCGCGCCTATGATAACAATATGACGTCACTTCTATTTTTAACGGATATACGTCACACTATTTTTCTTCCGCCGGAAGTGTTCCCTCCTCACACAGATGGCGCTAGCCCCATTAGGGTGGCTAGAATTGGGAGGTGTGAAAAGCGGCCGCGGAAACCGGTCCCCAAAGCGCGCCGGTGCCGCAAGGGGCGCTGTACGCGGGTGCGCGGGAGGCACTGTACACGGGGTCTATGGAAAACAGGGATGCAGACGAAATCAGCACTGGGAACATACAGACTTTTCAAGCACGAAATTGCCAATGAAAATATCTACAATAATTCTAGGGGAAGCTCTTTGCTCTTTGAAGTCAGGACGGGAGTATTGCGGACTAAGATGTACCGAGTCAGGTACTAAGGTATCGACACGTTGTGCGGTGCATGTGGAGAGGAAGAGGAAACGGCTTGAACACCTCATACTTTTCTGTAAAGGGCTTAACCCTACAGTGCAAAACAACGGTGCTGATTTTTTCCAAACATTGGGGTTTAGGGACAGTGGAGGCAAAATAGACTATAAGCGGGTAGAAATACCCAAACGGAGGTTATCTGATTATGCTCTAAAAGAGTTGACTGTTGGGCTAGTTGGTGTTTAGACATAGGAAACATTGTTAAAAGCGCAACACCACACAACACAAGATAAGACCTTGCGCCTGTGCTCGTCTGGTCTTATCTTGTGTTGTGTGGTGTTGCGCTTTTAACAATGCGCCTCTTCGATTATCCGTTCCTGACAGTCCCGGAGTGCCCGAGACAGTGCTTTCAGCCAATGAGCGTTGCGTATGCAGTCTTTCGGACAGTCCAGGACTGTCAGAGGCGGATAATCGAAGAGGCCCAGTGGTTCCTATGTTATCTGATTGGTGGCAAAAATCAAGGCAGGGGTGAAATTGCACCCTCCACAAAGTAGAAAATATGTTAATAGTCAAGGCTAGGCGGCATGTGCCCACCACCCTATTTAAAGTTTTCAGCCTCATTCATCCATTCATCCATCCATTCGTAAAAGAGTGGAGCAGACGGCGTACTGCGTAACGCTGCTCGCGCTCGACGAATCTCGCTCGTGCTACTTTGTGCGCACCAGTTCTGAGTAGTAAGTGTTTCTTTTTTTCTTTTTTTTTCTGAGCTTCTGCACTAACCTATGGCACACTTTAATCGTGCAGCTTGTTCTTCTCGGATGCCCGTGAAAGCATGCGCGTCGAGAGGGGACGGAGTGAGACGTGGCGCGCACCACCGAGAAACTGGATTTGATGACGCGGTTCGACACGGCACAAGAGCACCTGATTTAGAAGCGAAAATGTATCAGAGAGCTACACATTCATTCAGATCGTGTTAGGCTCCTCGTTTCAGGTGCAGAAATGTCAGGACACGGATCTTTCTTTACATTCCGCAATGTAAACATTTAGCCAAGGGTTGAATGCACCACCTTTTTTTTCTTTGCGGAAACATGTTCCGCTGAAAAAAAAAAGTTATCAATAGTGCAAATGAAAGCATATATTAGCTTATGCAATATAGTTACAGCTATAGAGAAATTAACCAAACTTTTATGTCAGGAAAAAGCTTTATTCTAGAGTCTCTATTCATACTTCTCCAGATAGCAACTTACCATTAATTTTAATTCCAATGTACTTCAGTGTCATGCCGTTTTCCCCATTACAATTATGAATCGCTGCAACTAATTCAAACCATATTTTTAATGTTTATTCCCATTGTTACATGCTTGCCGGCTCCTTTACAGAAACAAGTATTTAGACCCGTTACATGCCACTGGTCTCAAAATTGTGCTTACATTTTCTCTGCACACAGGAAAATTGAATTAAAAGAAATCCAGAGCCATTCCACTATTGTGAAGATGGAAGCCAGCGAAGCTGTGACTATGGTGGGTCTGCTGTAGTGAATATTGATATAGTGAATTTATATATTATCATTATTGATTATCTTGTTACGTACGGGGGAAAAGACGTAAGCAATATATTTACAGGATATTTACAATAACTGTAGCGGCTTACAAGATGGTAGTTGTTGGTGTCGCCTAGCTCGAGAAATTAAGAGCATCGTCTTCTTTGGAGTAATCGTACACGTCTTCTTCATCAGCCAGTCACAATATTGAGCGTCTTCGGCATGTTCGTCAAAGAGCAAGGACACCGGTGTCTTGTTTTCGCCCGGCGCGATGGCCAAGTGGTGCGTTTGCTGCGTCAAGTCCGCCCGCGACGCCGACGAGATCTCTCCCGCTCCTCCTCCTCGGCGGCTCATGCCCACATATCCAACGCGGGTATGAGCCACACGTGATTTCTTTCTTAGCTTCATTCATTCTTTCTTGCGCTCTTTCTTTCTTTATTCTTCCTGGCTCACACCCGCATATCCAATGCGGGTATGCGCCACACGTAATTTTATTATCGTTAATCATGACATAACTGACGAGCATGTGATGCTATTGATGTCATGACCTATCAGTCATAATACTCATCCGTTTTGACACCTGTGAGAGCAGCATTCTGGGCAAGTTGGTAATCCATTACTCAAGTATTACTTGAGTAATGGATGTAATGTAATGGAGTAAATGGAATAAATATTACTTGTATCCATTACTCAATAGTTGAGTCTATGTTAAGGCACAACTGTGGGGGGGGGGGGGGGGGGGAACCGCCACGCATATGGAGCCGAAATGCTAATGATGCTAGTTTTCTTTCCTTTTTTACACGCGGACACGTTCTGGGGGGTACTAGCCCTTAATAGCTTCGCTGTAAAACACATGCATGCAGGAACAAGTTTATTTGAACTTTGCAGAACTTTACAAGAGAAGTTTACTTCATTCTCTTAGAGCTGCCTGTCAGATCTCGGTATTGCGCGAGCCCACTTTTAAAACACGTCTTTGCACGCCGGTGCTGGGAACAATGATACTTTTTCGGCGGACGACCGGTACCCAGAATTGCACTCAGGAACGAAGCACCAGCGTTAAGTTTTCTTCTTCGTTTTAGTGTGCATGTTTACTACAGCTCACAAATGCATGACCCACTTAAAATAAAAATCATGTAACCAATAAAACAAGAAACAACGCAGCAGCAACTCCGTGACGCCGCCACATCAGGGAATCTGCGACGGCGGTCGCGGCACGGCCCCGATGATGATGATGATGATTTATTGGCATCCCCTTTGAAACGGGGTGGCGACAAATAGTCACCTAGCCTGCTTGATTTAATCAGGTATACTACACATGTTCTTTATCTAGCATTTTTGTATACCTCTCATTATCTTTCTTTTTCAAAAATTTAGCTTGTACCGCTGCCTATGATTTTAAGAGATCAGGTCGTATCCATCTTTTCCCTGCTTTTTTTCCACCAGTACTCTAATCGTCTCTTGCTGATCTCTACAGCTGATCTGTTTATGTTTCCTTCCACTTTAAACCCAAGCGCTTCTGGGAGTTGCACGTTACCTACGGTTCTCACTGGGTGGATCCCGTCGCATTCCATTAGGATGTGCTGAGTGGTCTCTGGATCTTTACTGCAGCATACACATGTCTCATCTAGTTCCGAATATTTGTTCCGATATGTTTTCCTCCTTAGGCAACCGGCTCGAGCCTCAAATAGCAAGGCACTGCCCTTTGTGTTATCGTACAGATTTTCCCTTCTAATTTCTTTCTTCTCATTCTTGTAAATCTCCATTGTCCTTTTCGTTTCCATTCTTTGCATCCAATTCACGGTCTCTATTTCTCTCAATTTCTTTCTGATGACCCCTGGTTGTCTATTTACAGTTTCGATTATCCTGTACTTGGTTGCCAACTTCCTTGACCTCTTACTCCATTCTGTGTCCACGCTTTTCATGTAGAGATACTTGTGCACTTTAGCCGCCCATTTATTTTCATCCAAGTTCCTGGGCCTTTCTTCAAAACTAATTTTGCTTTGTGCTTCTCTGACTTCAAAAGAGGCCCAACCCATGTCTCCATGCACTGCCTCATTTGTCGTATTACCGTGTGCTCCCAAAGCCAACCGGCCTACTGATCTTTGGTTAACTTCCAAACCCGCCAATATATCCGATTTTAAGCATATAATGGCATTTGCGAATGTTAGCGCTGGCACCATTACTCCTTTCCAGATTCCACGCACCACCTCATACTTATTGTGGCCCCACAGTGCTCTGTGTTCAGTAATGCTGCGTTCCGCTTCCCCTTTATTTTCAGATTATCTTGGTGGTTGTATGAGTAATTCTTTCCTTCGTTTATGTGTACGCCGAGGTACTTATATTGCTTCACTATGGGTTATTATTTGCTGTTGAATTGACACCACGAAGTTACTCGTGTGTTCATTAAAGATCATAATCCCTGATTTCTCTGTGCTAAACTTAAGGCCTAGATTTGTCGCTGCGTTCCCACAGATATTCGCAAGTATCTGTAAATCTTTTTTATTGTCCGCTAGTAGCACAATGTCGTCTGCGTACATCAATCCAGGGACCTTCTGTTTCACCATTTGTCCATTACGCATGTAGGATAAATCAAAACCTAATTCGCTGTTTTCCAGTCGTCTTTCTATGCCCTTGACGTAAAGCGTGAACAACAATGGTGACAGAGGGCATCCTTGCTTCAATCCTTGGTGAATTCCCACCATTTCATTTCCTTTTCGGCCTTCCCATGCCACTTGTACTTGGTTGTCTCGATATATCTCGCTCAGCAGCTCCACGAAATCGTCATCTATGCCTTCGTATTGGAGAATATCCCACAACAATTCCCTGTCTACGTTGTCATAAGCTCCTTTAATATCTAGAAATGCTTCCCATAAAGGTCTTTTCTGAGCTACTGAAATCTCTATGCACTGAGTTAGTACAAACATATTGTCTTCTAAGCGTCTGCCTGGCCTGAACCCATTCTGTAGTTCCCCCAATACACCGTTTTCCTCCACCCACTTCGACAGTTCTAATTTTATGGCTTGCATTGCCATTCTATATGGCAATGCAAGCCACCTGCAGCCACCGCGCCCCCTGCAGCAGCGCCCCTAGCGGCAGCGGCGCACTGAGGGACCCTGTCAGGCAAGGGAAACGCGCCGCGCTTTTCACACCTCCCAATTCTAGCCACCCTAGCCCCATGAACCACCGATGATCCGCCATGTTTTGAACGTATGGGCTTCTATGGAAGCTTCGCTACCAGGTATATTTACCTTGATAATTGCTTGGCAGGTGTGCGTACGAGCAATGTCCCAGTGCTTTAGAAAATGGTGCCTCATAATCAGGACTGGTTTTGGCACGTAAAACCCCAGAAAGAAGAAGAAGAAGAATAAAATGAATAGCAGCTTGCAAGGTAAACCTGGTAGGAAGAAAGCACTTCCTAATACACGGCACACTTCAGCTGGTTCTGCTCCGCGATTTGGCCAATGTCGCCGCACGGCCAGCGGACTTGTAAGAATGCAGGGACACAGTCCGCTTGCATGCGCAATGGGAAGGGAGGGCTTCAGCGGCAACCCTTCTCTTCGCGGCTGCGCGCCCTCTCCCTCTACCTTCTGACCTCATAAGTGACGTCATGGAAGCATTGTCTTGTTTGTGAATTATTTCCAGTAGGATATCCGGCAGCCGCCAGTTGAGGAAGCGGCGCTGCCGCGGCGTATCGGCATGGGACCGAGCGTCCCATGGGCGGTATAGGGAGTTTCCGGCCCTGGTAAAAGTCCTCAATCGCCCGCGTTGCAATCCGTAAAGTCCCCACAAAGATGGCGGCGAGCGCTCATCGCCTCTTTTTGTCGTACGCTAGCCAGAGAACTTCCAGAGAGCTGCCAAACCAAAATCGTCCTAGCTGGTTCTGGCAGCCCGCGGGTAGCCAGAAGCTTCCAGCCCGAGTAAAACGAACGTGCGGCGGAAATGCGTCACGTGGTGGGCGGAGCAACCCGAGAAAAACGAAGGCGCTCTGGCGGGCTCTGGCAGCCCGCGGATAGCCAGAAGTGGAAAATCGAAAAAGCCCAGTGTTGCCCTTTCTAGACATTCGCGCAATACATGGTCCATGTAACAGCGGGTAGCCGAGAAGCGCTGAGTCGCGGATAAGACCCATCCACGTTAACGGCGCGGTAACTCGCCGCACGCCGTTTGCCATTCGAGGGGTGCCGTTCAACGGCGGTGTTGTTCTCGAACAGGCGAAATTTCTTTGGCGTAGTGAGGATGAGACCGGGACCAATTTGTGCGGCAGCCTCACCGCCGCTAATCGCTCGACAGCGCCGATATCGTCGCTAGGCCTACTACGGTTCACTTCAAAGCTAAAATGTACGGCCCTTCGGAATGAATCACCGACGCTCATAAGCCGCAATATTTTCTTACCGTTGTTGTCGCTCTTTGCAATAATTGTACGCAAAGAAGATAATACGCTTAATTTAGCGGCGCCGTCGCCTGCGATACGAGCACAGCCAAGCCGGTCGTCTGCCATCGGTAGCCGTGCACTGCAGCTGAGCTCGACAAGTATTGGAGCTCTCGTTGGTGTTTAACGTTTGACCGTGGATATCGTTTTTCATAAAATGTACAACTTAGGCATAACTTCGTCTACCGGAAATTGTTTCGCTTGAAACAAAAGCTGCAGCCCGGCAGATCGGCTGTTTTTTCACCGTCGTCGATTGGCCCGTCGATCGTGCGCCGCCCGAACTGCCAGTCTGCTTTGGATACCTACAGCACGGGAGACGTTCTACAGCACTGGAGGCAGGTTCGCCGTCTGTATGTTTGCCGCTAGCATATCGATAATCGATTAATAATCAATAAATTCCGGAAAATACTGGGGATGACTTGGTAGTGCTTAACCTAGTTTTGTTTCTTTCCTCCATGTCCGCTAGCGTGAACTTGTTCTAACCGGAAGTGGACCGTATTTTGAGAAGTGCGTTGGCGATGACGTATGTCACATTAAATTTGGAGGAGCACTCGGCGAGGAGGAGAAAACAGCCGACGAGGAGAGCAGCGAAGGAAAGAGCGAAGCGAACGAGGGCCTTGTTTCGATCATCAAACGCGCATAACTTCGCTATTACGGCACCATTTCGAAAAATTCTCGCAGGCTACGTGTTCGTTGTAGACTCGTGCACAACTGCAACACCACACCTAAATTTAGACCTCTGGGTGGTTTAGAGGCTTTTAAGGATTGTTTGATATACCTAGTAAACAGGCGAATATTGAATGAAACATATAAAGCAAAGCCAAGCGATTGACGAGTATCACTTTGAGGGTTATGTTTGCTCGTGTGCATAACGCGAATTCTACTTCATGGCGTTATGCACGGTTTCTGAGGAGTGTCTTAATCGTCGGTAAGGTAATAAAACTTGAACACTAAAGCGTTCTCTGCTGAGCTCCCGTGTAATCCTGCCCATTAGAGTACGTAACGCAATATTCGTCACGCAAATTTCTTTGTATTTCCTTAAGATTCCCTCAAGACTTTCCCGTTGTGTGAGATCGTGGGAGCTGAAAGGGGGACGGCTGGAGAGGTATAGAAGTTGCTGTATAGGCTCCCTTCAGGGAGCCTATACAGTGAGGTATTCTGTAAGAGTCCACCTAGTGGACATGTCCAATTCGTCTACTGTTGAAGTTCTGATTGGCTGGGCTGGGAGTGCGCTTTAGCACGAGCCACGCACCACAGCCAATGAGCACTTCAGCTGCAGCAGACGAAAGGAACATGTCCATTAGGTGGAGAACGGTAGGAAGACACGGAGGAGGAAAGGATAGGTCGCGTGACGAATGGGAGGGAGGGTGTTATGGAGGAATGGTTGGAAAGAAAAGGGCGGAGAGAAAGCGCAATTAAGCCAGCCGCGCCAACGTCGCTCGCTTTTAGCCGCATGCTCACCTCCAGCCCAGAGATGCCACAGTAAAAGTGCGCTCACCGAATGCGCGTCTGCACACTTGTGAACACGCGTATGTACGCGCGCGCGCTATGCCGCGGGAGCTCTAGCGACGCAGCTTATGCCCATGTGCACCCACCGTCACGTCGGATATATCCATGGCGCCTGGTAGACTCCGCGCTGGTGTTTACGCTGCGCAGCAGCACAGGCCTCACATGCTTCTTATCACTGTCATTGCTCACCTTTCAAGTGAAACTGTTATCAATGAAATACTGTACACTGACTGACTTGCATTTGTGAATGTGAAACAAAGCTGCGACTGCTTCTAAGAATACGCCGTCAAAGAAGGTAAGGCGCCAGACACGTACACAAGAGGAGAGAACCACATAACACAAACGCCGACTATCAACTGCACTGTGCAATCTGGCGGAAAAGAAAGTAGACACACAACTTATGTGCGCATGCTCAGGTATGGTAGCGCCACCTTTCAAACAGGCACACTTGCGGGCCTACGCGAGAGATAACTGTTTAGGCATTTCATTTCTTGTTTATGCAAGTTAATCGAAGGCTGGCTCACGCATATGTTTCCAGTATACTATTGATATGCCAGCCTCGACCATTAGACGCGTTTCTTTGGTCTCGTGTCTCAATAAAACAGCGCATTCATAGAATTTTGGCGTGCATTGGCAATCTCGACAGTGCAAAAAGATTAGATGGTGATCCTCCAGTAAACGACCTTTTATGCGCAATTAATATTTGATTAATACAACGCTTGTCTGCGCTATGGAGAAGCCGTCGCAGCTGAAAGGAACGATATGCACCACAACAGTACACCAGTCCGTAACTATGTTCGTGTGTTTTACGAAGGAAATGTCTGTGCGCATTTTGTCTTTTACCTGCTCATTCTTTCTCTGCACGGAGGCACAAATCTCATCTTGCCTATTCGCAGCCGCAAAAACCACGTTAGCACCCTATCTACTTCCCACTTCGTTTAGCCTGTGTGATAAGGAATGGATGTATGGAATACCTACGACACTTTTCTTGTCAATATTGCTTTCTCCAACCACGTTCGAACTTGACGAAATGGTGGGTTTTTTTTCAGCGTACAGTGACAGTGGCTACTGCAACGCGAGGGTAGCCTACTTCTAATAGACACGTAACCTGCTCATTAATGGTGGCGCTCATTCTGTGCACACACGATTTGGTGAGAGAGGAGTTAAAGCATGACATGTAAATAGCGTTTTTTACAACTTTAGTATGCTTGGATGAAAATCTTAGGCACGGTTTTTAAGATCTAGGGGAGTACTGCCAGTACATGTGGTTCTCCTGAAACGCCAAGGAAATGTCTAGAAAATGTGTTGCACTACTTAGAGGCAATTCTTTTGTAAACATTAATCCTCCTCCATCTGCTTTAAATCGGTCGCTCATTGAAGTAACAATGGATTCAAATTCATGCTTACTACAAAACATGATGTATTCGTCAACGTAACGAAATTTCTTGATAACACAGTCACCTAAGGTGGCCTCGATGTATTTGTCAATCTTACTAAGGTAAAGATCACTAAGGACAGGGAAAACCTTGAAACCGATGCAAATTCCGGATTTCTGCAAAAAGACGCCTTCACTCCGCGCAACTGGGCCGTGCGGATCGCCGAAGACGCCGCCAGAAAGCAAGGACTGGCCACCGTATGAGCAAAGGGGGGGGGGGGGGGGAGAGATTGTGGGGTTGTCTGCCCAACCCCCACCACTTCCGGACCAATCATGGCCGCGATAAAGTTTATCTCTCTCTCTCCACGGAACCAGTGTCGACAATAAACAGAAAAGACCCGGTTCAAACGCCACATTTGTCTGAAAAAACCGATTCCTGCACTTGTTCATCAATACAGTCTTTAACATACTTGAACAGCCCGTCATACGGCAAAGAGTAATAAAGGTCTTCGATATCCATACTAAAAGTGCCACAACCGCTGGGATTTTCAGTTGCGAAAAAAGTCGCACTTTCGCCCGAAAGACGAGGCATCGATTGCGACAGCAAATTAGTAGACAGCTATACGAAGTAAGGATAGTAGCTTTTTCGGCCGTATAAAGTGGTAAATATTCGCTTACTAACTAAATAAGCAAGCACGGTGTCACGAGCGCACAGGTAAGCATGAATACATCTTGCTCGGTGACCGCCGAAACTCGTCAAAACGCTGAAGTGAGAAAGCGCGCCAGCGGCAGCGAGAAAATTGACCTTCGCGCCTGCTCTCGCTTCAACGCGAACTAAACGTCGAAAGCACAGTGCATACGAAGCTACCGGCACTCGGCGCATGTACTTTATCTCCATCGCAGATCGCTTTGAGGATGAGACCCCAGTGGGCGCACACTTCGGCAAGATCGCAGATTGCTGTCAAGATACGGCGCCCGCGCAGCAGCAGCAGCAGCCGCAAGAGCAGAACGCTACCCCGCTCCCACCGTCTCCGTCGCCTCCTCCGCGTACCTCGCGTTCGAACGAAAACCACGCGCTTCCTGCCGCCTTCCTCTCTCCTATGCGCGAGAGAGCTGCCGTTGCTGGCTCACCCTCGCACGCTTCTACTCGCACCACAACATATGGTACGTGACGGCGACGACGACCGCGACGACAAAAATGCGCTTCTGGTGTCCACAAAAGTGCTATCGCAATAAAACAAAACTAGCGCCTGCGAGCTACGGATGCGAGAAGGGTGTGAAAACCTCAGTTAAGTTAAGCAAGTTGTGCAGGTAACTACAGTCAATTGCTTGGTGCACTTTTCCGAAACAATTGCTTGAAAAGGAATCGCTTGCTTGTGCGCTTTCTTGCGAAAAAAAAAACTGTTCTAAGGTGACTGATTTAGCCTTCTTCACATTACAAAAAATCAAAAGTCTACAACCCATTGCTTAACTACAGATGACATGAGTTTACAGCCTGAAAATTCTTTTTAATTTTTGTCTGGGTTACGACTATACGTCTTTAATTCCGTCAATATTGCTTGCTCATGCGCATTTGTTTGGAACCTTCCGCAATATAAAATATCACTGCTAGCTGCTTACAGCATCGTCTACAGCAATACATGAATCAGATATGCGAAAAAAAGACTAAAGAGAGAGTAAGTGGGAGAGTGAGCAGGACAGTGTAAAGATAAAAGAATGACGCCCCCTACTTTGGAAATTTATGCTAAGAACCTTTTAGGCCACCGAGGCTGTTCAAAAGAGCGAAGCGGACGCACACATCATGTCCGCCATGAGCATGCCGCAATGCGGGACCTGAGGTCGGCCCAAGGCGACAACGCCAACAAGAGCCTGCAGTTCTAACCGATACTTTTCACGGTCATCGAGTTTATGTGTCTACCCATGCCCCACCATGCATCTTTACTTAGTCAACTTGTATATATTGAAATTCCTACAGCCAATACAGTTACGTGCTATTGCACTTCGTGTAATATTCGAACATGTTCCTATCCAATTCATTGCCTCGTACTCATGGAGAAACTGATTTTATTGCGATAGCGATTATGTGGAGACTCCAGGCGCATTGCTGCCGTCGGCGTCGCCGTTAGCTAGCGTATAAGGTCAAGGGCGATAAGATCGTCGCCACGCGTCATATGTTGTATGTACGAGTGAAAGCGTGCGAAGATGAGCCGGCGATTGCGGCTTAATTCGCGCACGCAAGGGAAGGAAAGAGGGAGGAAGCGCGTCGTTTTCCGTTGCGCGCAACGCTCCGGAGGGAGGGTAGGGAGGGAGGGGGGGAGGGGCGGCGTTCTACTCTGGGCGTCCTAAGCTGCCGCGCGCGCCCGCCGGGCCGCAAGGCTCCGGGAGAAGGGTAGGGACCGTGTTCGACTCCGGGAGGCTGCTGTATCTTGGAGCCATCTGCGACGGTGACAAAATTCGCCCTGCGCTGTGCTTCCGTGGCCTAGTTCGCGTTGATGCGACAGGCAGCTAGAAAGTCAGTCCGTTCGCTCTTGCTGCCTAATTTCCTCACTCCAGCGTTTTGACAGCGAGCTGCCGCGGTCATCGAGTGAGATGTGTTATGGTTTGCTTGTGCGCGCGTGACACCATGCTTCGTCAATTTAGTTAGTATACCAGTGTCTACAAGTTCATGCGACCGATAAATCAAGTATCCTCACCTCGTATATAGCTTACACTATACGCCTTAGCCTTACCTTACCTATACGCCAACTATCCTTAACTCGTTCACTTACTTGCTATCACAATCTATGCTTCACCTTTAGGGCGAAACCGTGACTTTTTAATGAATAAATAAATAATCCACTCATTAATATTGTCAAGTGGTTGGATTCGATCAGAGAACCACAAGCACAGAAGAATGATACTGTAACCATTATGCCTTGACGCTTTTCACACCACAACGGCGTGTCTCATAAATACATCACAGTTTTGGCATGTAAAACCCTGGAAATTATTTGGAAGTAATTGACATGTCACCATACGTCACAATGTGGGATGGTCCCGAAGATAGCGCAGTCAAAACATTTAACAGTACTATGCTCCTCTCCCCATCCAAGGTGTAATGAGTGCCGCTCCCAGTCAATCCGCCCCTTTCTCAACCCCAACTCTCGCAGGAAATATTTTGTCTTTCATCGACATTTGTTTGTGTGTCGCTGGCGAAACACAATTTTCATAGACATGCGTCAAGTGGTGTCTAATTATTTCAGTCTTAAGGCGGCAAATCCAAATCAATATTATCTTTTTTTTTATCGGAGCTTGTGTGTCTAATGGTACTAGTTGCGCTAAAAATAATAGAGGGAAATTGATTGTCGTCATGAAACTACAACTCACCAACTTCCCTGTTGTTCGGCAATAAAGGCAGTGCATGCGGCCTTGAATATGGCGTGGCCAGGCATCTAAATTGACTCCGTGTAACCTTCGGGACAATATGCAGAGGGAATGTAGATGCCGATTTTTAGAATATTTTTCAAGGCTCTATAAAGATGGTAATGTATGTGCAGGCGGGGTCAAACTGCATTCTTGCGTCGCCTTCTGTTGATAAATGGCATTGCGCATGCCTGCCCTTTAATGCTCGCGTAACAGCCATTGAGCGCAGTTCTTGCCAGCATGCTGTCTGAGTCGCCATAATTGCAGAAGATTACGCTAGGAGAGCGGTGGTTTCAGCTGTTGTAACGTGGTGACAATGCACTGCACACTCCGCCTGCAGATAAGAACAAGCGCTCTCCTATCGCAATCTTCTGCAATCTTAGCGATTCCGACAGCATGCTCCCACTAAATGGGCATAGGGGAAGGTACCGGAGAATGAAAGGATGCACATGCGCCATGCCGTGTCTCAACAGAGGGCGCTTGCTTCGTTAAAGGGCGCAAGAATGCAGTTTGGCACGCGCTCACAGATCCCGTATTTTTAACGCTTAAGGGCCCCTTGTCGAAGAAAATTCGGCGTCGGCCTAAGCGCCGGCGTCTTTGGCGGAAATCATCATGCCGAACAACATCATCTCGTAACACCCCGACCGGGCAGACCCTTCGCGTGGCGCAAGGCGTTGGTGAAAAATAAATTATTTTCGAGGAGTAAAATTCGTCAGAAAAATCGTAAAGTACGGCTTAAATCCAACCTGCAGACGTGATAGCGTCGGATTGTAATTTGAATACACAAGAAAAAAGCTTGTTAAACAGGCCCGGGATCTCTGAATGCTATCGAGTTCCACTCTTAATGGCGAAGCTTAAGCGTATTCCAAACTTTCCCCCGCCAGCACGTACTGTTGATTCCAAAGCATTTACAGGCGTGGCCCGGGAACAAAGTGTGGGGTTGATATGTACCAAATTTATTTGTCTTTACAGTGAAATTCCCGATTAGTTTAAGACTGAATATATAGACTATAAGTAAGCTCAGCATTATCGCAGCAATCGCTTCCCACGTACGGATGATACCAAAGCTTTGGCCGATGCGATTGCTGCGATAATGCTGAGCTTATTCATAGTTTCAATGTTCAGTCTGAAACTAGTGGTAAATTGCATTGGGTACACTACTAAAGAGGGCGCATAAAAGGTGCACACTATGTGCCCGGGCCGCCCCTGGAAAGGCTTATTCGAGAGCTAAGCACACAGTTTCTAAATTTTTCAGCACGTAAGACACATAGTTCTGCGGTTATACTTTAAGAGTTCATTTGAGGTTTTCCTGACTGTATGGTTGAGTACTACAAATTGACGTTACGACAAGGATTGCCACTCATATCGCATGCTGAGAATCTCAGCTTCTCGGCACAAGCCCACTCGCACAACTAGAAAGCCATGCATAGAAATGCGTTATAGTGAAAATGCACCAGTGGGACGAATGGTCTATTATTGTGCTTTCTTTTTCGGCCGCACCTTTCTTGGCATGACGCTGATTTTGGAATTATCATCCTTCTTTTTCTTTCCTATTTTTAGGCTCCTTCTTAACTGCTGCTTCGTGTAATATCAATGTCAGTCTCTCGGTTATTCTTCTTTCGTGATGTAAACAGTCCATTTCTAAGAGAGATGTTACGACATCGATTATTCGAATACCTTTCAGAAATAGTTGTGTCTGCACCTCCTCTCCTCCTATGCTCTGGGTTCACTACTGATCAACGCTCGGCACGGTTCAACCTCGGCCTTATCGGCAGCACCCATCGCACGACGAATATCACCGTTACTGTGATTAGCATTGAAGCAATATATCGACACATCGGATGCAACCTCCTAAACGCACCACGTGTAAGGCGTGCATGAAGCCGCAACGCTCTCTCGTGCTTTCCTCTGGGCACGCAGCGCCATGTAGCGCCGCAGGAGGGAACTAGCGGCGTGTCGGGTGTGTGAATATAACAAGTTTTTATTGTATCGTTAACAAAAGTGATAAAAATCGCCGGCGTAATTGAATACAAATCTCCTCATTGAGCTGCGATACTCGAACACTATATATTAGGCGAAATATCAGAACGCATAATTGAATAATTACTCAAATTTCACTGCTCAACTTTCAGGCTAATTACTTTAGCGCGCATATTGCAATACACGAATTGAAACCATGACTTCACAAGGCACATCCACTTCATCTGAAGTATGAAACTAGCACCCGTTCTGAGATGAGCGCAGTCAAACTTGCTATAAAAATGCACTGTTGTTCCACTTACTTTTCTGACAAAACGCCTTTTTATGGATCGAAGTTCAAAAGTTACTGAAAAACCAATGTATTTCGTCGCAAATTTTCGGAATGCATATCTCAAAACTGATATCAATATCGTAATTATTTTGAAGTGGATATGACTTTAAAAGTCACCTGCTACAATTGTTAAATTGAAACATATGACATAAAGTAATTAGTTGAAAAGTTAGTTGGCAAACATATGTTAATTAAACAAATATTCACTGTCATTTTTATGCAACTAATGTCTGCCACTGGGAGTAATCTTAATGAAGTAGTAGAATTGGTTCTCCATGTCACCGGTGATTTTTTTTTTATTCACAGCCCTTCCACTACTGTGAAGATGGAAGCCAGCCAAGCTGTGACTATGGTGGGTCTACTGCAGTGAATATTGCTATAGTGAATTTATATAGTATCATTGTTGATTATATTGAGCGTCTTCGGGATGTTAGTCAAAGAGTAGGACACCCGCGTCTGGTTTTCGCCCGGCGCGATGACCAAGTAGTGCGTTTGCTGCGCCCATAGCCGCGGAACACTGCACGGCATCGTCAGGATCCTGGCGTCAGGATCCTGGAAGATGTGGTTAAACGAGCGTCCGCCCCATAGCGAGTCCAAAGGGCAACTTCTGATAACAGCGCTAGCGAGATCTCTACGTCACGAGACAAAGGGGCACAACGATTGGTGGGACGGGCCGCCGCCGAGCATCGCGACACTTGTGAAACAGGCACGGGCGGTGGTGAGGGGCATAACAATGGGCCATCTATCATCCGTCTTGAAAACTGTGCTACGGTGGCGAGATGGGTAGGTGTGCCGTCTGCCGGGCGTGAAGCGTAGTTCAGCGCTTCTCCGCTTCATGACGACAATCGTGGCGCTGCGGTCGGAGGCCTGTCACAAGCGGCGCGCGTCGTTTGCTGCTGCAGCCGTATTACGTTAAAACTGCGGCACATTTACCACCGTATTTAAACTGAAAAATGCCTTCACAGGGACATCATAACGAGTTACAAATTTCGGAATGAAGCAGAGCTCTGTCACTTGCGAAGGTAACGTACTTGCCTTTTCCATCACCTGGTTGTTTCCCCGTTTGAGCTGCAAAAATATATGATGTATTAACGCTGTTTAGTTCGATAAACACGTTCAACTTGAGTCTACGAGGAGAAGCAGACATTCTGCATGGACAAAATAGCCCTACAACAATTCTTCTAAAGCGAGAAAGGCTAAAGTTTGCTTTGTGGAACACATATATAGTATGTAGGGGTTGTATGTGGACGGCAATTCGCGCAGGGTGTATTCTTATACCACGGAATGCGCAAGACAAATTTTTTGGTTTTAAGGGTTATCAATTGCATAAATATTGATATTCGTACAACTAAAATCTTTTCTTAATTTCCTTGCCCCTTTTGACGCTATTTGAAACGAGACAGGCTTGCAATATAATTTAACAATGGTTGTTGACAATACAAACTTGTTTTGTTTAAAAAAGAAGAAATTTTCGATGATGTATGATGAGAAGAGCATCTTGTAGCATGAAAAATAATAGTGTGGACTCGTCATAATCGTATATAGATGAGACTGTTAACGATCATTCAACAGGATGGCCGTGAATGAGGAAGAGGAATCACCGCGCGACTAAGAATAAAACCCACTGTTCGGGTTGACATCATGGCCTTTTCGTCACATACGTATACTTGAATGCAATAATTATTTAGGTAATTCTTCGGTCACACACGTAAACCAGCAACACCACGCTTTTACTGCAGCATTAGCTTTAAATGGAACACTGCACTGCATCACCGCGCTTCCGTGCTCACGTTGGTTTCAACGGGAATTCAGGGCGCAGGGCTCCTTTCCCAAGCGCATCACCCTTGAAGAAAGCCGCACGCCAGGCCGGGGCACGCTTGTACCCATTTGAACCAGTGGGTGCCCGGCGGCGGTGGGAATCGAACCCCTAGCCTCCCGCAGCCGAGGCGGGCGCAGTGTCGCGTGCAGCGTAGTGTAAGGTGCTTTTTCTTTTCTCGAGTACGCTCAGAGGGGCCAAGTTCTTGTTCGTTACAAGAAAGCGCAGGCGAGCGATATATTAGTTCAATGATGCTATTTTTAATTTCGATTTTATGCTGCACGCAACCGATGACACCTCAACGCTTGAGCTGGCGAAAGGCAAAAAAAAAAATGATAACGGCAGGGAACCTGCCAGTCATTTTGTTGTAAACAGCGGCCGCTGCCATTACAAGCTGAATTTTTCACCCGCAGAGTTACTTCGTCGGCCGTCTTTGAGCAGGTTCATTTCTTCAATTGTCTTCAAATACTCATTCTTCACCTGTAGAACCCGCGACATCTTCGTTCGCATGAAGCGTTTATAAACTTGGCTCACTGTCTCTTCAGGATTATTTCAACAGCCGACATCCCGTCGGAGCCTTGCTGGTTCTTTTTACAGCGGAGCTGTTGTAAGTCGAGGCTGCGCCGTCCCTCTGTCCGCCGGTGTCACGCAGGTCACGTGACCAGCAGAGGATGTGAGCGGCGCCGGGGGAGGGCAGGTCAAGTGATCAGCAAAGGAGGAAGAGACCAATGAGAGGGCGCGCGCTGGGGGGAGGAGGCGACCTAGGAGCCGCGCTGGGCGCGGGGAGGAGAAGCGATGGACATATAAGAGAAGGTATTTCTGTGCGGCGCGCCCTTCGGATAACGCGCAAAGCGCAGAGCTCGATCCTACCGACGCCGTCCACGTTTCCGCGCGTTCGCGTCGAACGCGCGCGGTGTCCATGACTGCAGCCGATGCCTTTAGCGGTGGCTCGGCAGGTTTCGACCAGAGAACTGGACAGTCGTCTAGTAGCGTTCCGACGCTACTTCTGGCCTCGCAACGCTTCAATATAATATAAGTGCGTGTTGTAGAACTGTGTTTACTTGTGTTTACGCAATTGCATCACCTCCAACACATGCACATGTAATACTCGGTGTAACTAACACAGCTTCTCTGTGCGACCATCTTCACGGAGTGGAAGGGAGGTATTTTTTTTTCTATGAATTTTCTTCACTATGTAAGCCGCAGTGCCGGTTAGCATCGAACGAACAGTGTCACTCATTAGCAGCACATAAGGCATCGGAATCTGAACAATCTTCCTGCCGGTCACACTGGTTTCCTTTCTGGTTTTACTGTGAAAACCTAATATTTAAATATAACAGGCGTGAAATAACACACTCAGTAGCAGACGACGCGCGCTTCGCGACAGGTTTCTGACCGCAGCACCACTCCTACTGCCATGATGCGGAGAAGCAGTGAACTACGCCGGTCGGCACACTTACCCATCTAGCCACCGTACCTGTAGTAAGGCACAGCTGTCGCGTAACCGCCACTCACATGGAGCCGAAAACGTTGATCTACTTCCGGTCTATCTATCTACGTCCGTGCCGGACGCGATCTCCTGGAGCTTAGCTTATAACAGCTTCGCTGTAAAAATTGTGTTAGCGATAACATAAAACACCCCATATATTCAGAGAAGATTTCCCTGAATATTTATGAGGCGGCTTCGACTCCGCCAACCACCGGATAAATTTAAATAATATTTTGTTACTGAAGAGCGGCACATACACGGACGGCACAATCCCAGTGGCCCAAGTTGGCGGCAAAAAGGTTGATTGAAAAGCTGCAAATACCTAGTTACGTATAGCTAATGGCACCAATCTGCGCACAAGACGTTAATGGAAGCGCGGCGCGAATCCAGTGACACATGCTCAGTAACTCACGTTCGCATGAAACAGGTTTATTGAAGAGCGGGGCATATGCACTGTCACATACCCGTGACTAGAGCACTGCATGGGCTCGGGCTTACCCGAAAGCCCGGGCCCGGCCCGGCTCGTGGGTCGGGCCGGGTAGGGCAGATTTTTCACGGGCTTGGGCCGGGCTCGGGCACGGCATGGTCTTTTTGGCCCGGGCCGGGCTGGAGTATTTCGACGCGGACCCGGGCCGGGCTCGGACTTTCTGGTGGTGTGCATGTAACGTGCAGCGAGTTATCCTCACGCGTCCCGACTCTGAAAAACCTCTTGCCCCGGCGCAACTGGAAGCTAGCAGTGCTACTCCTGTGTACTTCCCTTTTCTTCTTCCGTCGTCGCATTTTGTGCTGTTTCAGCAGAATGTAAAAGTCCAGAAAGACAGAAGTCGCCTCAAACCAAAGGATGCCATTGTATTCCTTACCTAAATCAATGTAATTAATGCTTTCAGCGTGGTGTAAGCGCGTTCGCCACTTGCTGATTTGTCAAAGGCGAATTGGTATAACGATGACTGGTAAGAGAAGGTAATTCGTCACGCTGCTGAAATATGACACTGCGTCCATCCATGATTGCACGCATGTTCTCAACTGGCCGCCTAGCAGCAGCGCATTACGCTGCACCACGGACGAACGAGAAGCTTTCTTTCTCCATGTACTCCATCCATGCGCTGCGCTCACGACCGGTCGTGGCGGCGCTTCGGCTATAGTGTACTAGAATACGGTTTAGTGGGGCAAGCGGCTGGGGCGGCGCATGCTTTGCAGTGAGTCGTCCGACGTGGGAAAATACTGTGGCGGCATGGCGATAGCAGTCCTCTTCATCTTTCTGGGGTTTTACATGCCAAAACCAGTTCTGATTATGAGGCACGCCGCAGTGGAGGGCTCCGGATTAATTTTGACCCCCTGGTGTTCTTTAACGTGCACTATACAACGCAAGCACACAGGCGTTTTTGCATTTCGCCTCCATCGAAATGCGGCCGCCGCGGCCGGAATACGATACCGCGATCTCGTACTCAGAAGCGCAACGCCTTAGCTGATTGAGTCACCGCGGCGGGTGGCGATAGAAATCGATTGGGCCGCATCAAAGTCGCGCCGTTGGAAACTGCTGGCAATACGGCTCGGCAGGGTCATTCGTACTACTTTGCGCGCTCGTATTTGCGTTCAGCCCGCTCAAGTGGTGTTCATAATTGCATATGACATGTATTTATGCCTTAAGAATAAATTACTTTCATTCTCTTCTTTATTTTATTTTTTAATGCCACTCGGTGGTCTTTTTCGGTCTCGGGCCGGGTTCGGGCCGGTTTCGAGTCGGGCTCGGGCCAGGCTCGGGCCTAAGGTAAAGGGGTGGCGGGCCGGGCCGGGCGGGTAACGTAGATTATTTCCGGGCCCGGGCCGGGCCCGGGTCTCGCCATAAAACTTTGGGTCGGGCTCGGGCGGGCAGCCCGATGTAAAATCGGGCCCGGGCCGGGCCCGAGCTGAAAAAATTGGCCCGTGCAGTGCTCTACCCGTGACCCAAGCTGGCCCGACGATTGGTTTTGAAACCGGTTCTCTCCTCACAGCAGCGCGACACTCTTATCACCAGATCATGAATTATCCAGGAACTCAAGTATGTCGAAAGAGTTGCAGACAGGTCGGCAGAGAGACAGTCCCCGCAAAGTGTACGAAGTACCCAATAATGCCAATAGCGTTAAAAATTCCGGCTGAACTCATCTTGGGATGTATTAATGTTGACGTTGATGCGGTTAGCACTGAAGCAACTTGGAAATTGTGGACTGTCGATTGTGATATAGCCGCAATATATTCATGCGCTAGCATTTTCATGCGTTAGCGTTCTTAGGGTATTTCACGAACTTTTCGGGAGCTAGCTATGTGTGTACGTATGTCTGTATGTACACCCGTGAGCAAAAGTATACGTACCAGGGATTGCGCGATAAAGCCGATTTTTCCAACTACCTGCAACTGGAACTTGAAATTGAGGACTGCAGTCCAAACTTGACATTGCGAACTTTCTAGTGTACTCGTAAATTTCAGTTTATATCTGTTAATCGCGAAGAAATTTAGTTTTTTCGGCGACCCTGTGGTCCGTATACTTTTGCTCACGGTTGTACGTCTGTATGTACGTATGTATGTATGTGTGTATGTATGTGTGTACGTACGTATGCTTGCATGCATGCTTGTATGTATGTATGCATGCTTGTACGTATGCATGCATGCTTGTATGGATGTATGTACGTACCTTGTTAACTGGGTAGTTCATGGACGAATGGGTAGGGCAGCGGGCTGCTGTACTCAGGGAACAGGGTTCGAGACTAAACATCGGACCAACTTGGGGCACTGAGTAAGTGGTGATGTGTACATATCTGCCGCTCTTGAAAGAACATATTTCACGCCGACATGGGTCACTGTAATACGGGACTGGGTAGCTACCACTGTTCAATGAAACTCCTTGACGCCGACTTGGAGCACGGGGTATGTGCCAGTTCCTGTCTGACGGAAATCGCTCAGTGCAATCACAAATGGCGAAAGCGTGTACTTGAATTTCCTTTGTGTAATTTCGCCTATGCAACGTTGTCCTCTTGGGCGCACATATAGTTTGAATACGGTGCGTATCTAACATACACGCTACACAAACAAACTGAGCGGTACGCAGGAACTCGACAAGCCTCGGAGAAAGCAACTGAGGCAAACGTCGCCAAGCCCTGAAAAAACTTATTATCTTTATTCATTTTCCTTGAACGCCAACCACGTCGCTGTTCATGCGGTTTCGATGATGGGGTGATTAGCCTCACATGGAAGTTTCTGAAAATGAGAGAGTAGTTAGTGAGATATATCCCACGCTTACCACAAAAATGCGAGTGCACTAGCACTATGAAATTGATTTACACTAGTTGTCCAGTGGACCCTTTCTACATTATAGTTTTTTTTCTATGGTACAACATTATTGTCGTCGCAAATATTTTATGACGTCGCAAAATAATTTTATGAAATTAAACGTTTTCGGCAATTTAAGTGAAGTACAACAAAGTCCTTTGAAATGCTTCGACAAATATTACCGAATAAATTATTGAACGAAGGGTGCAGTAGCATGTCGCCAACCGTTTTAAAAAGAGAAAAACATTTTTTGTGATGCTTGGTACGCCTTCACTGTTCCATAAAAGGCGCTTATTCTTTATGAGGAATATGTTGATATTTGAAAGTGTGAGACAGTAATAAAGGCAGAAATTGCCGTGTTACTCATATTTTTATAGCGTTGAATTCGTTTAGTGAGCAATAAAAGAATAATAAAATTGAACTGGGGAGTTTTGGCTGGCAAACCCACGATTTTATTATCAGGCACGCCGTAGTGAGGGATCCCGGGTTAATTTTGACCACCTGGGGTTCCTTAATGGGCACCCAATGCACGGTACATGGGCGTTTCTGCATTTCACCCCCCATCGAAATGCGGCCGTCGTGGCTGGAATTCAAATGAGTTTCATAAGCTTCGTGTGACTTGAGAATGACGTTGGAAATCTTCACGAGTTATTACGAAGGTTAGGGCGATTTATATTTTATTGATAAATAGATACACCAACTGAAAATGTACAAAATGAATGCAATAACTCGTGTGCATAAGCTCTTTATGCAGTAAAATGACGTAAGTGCATATAGTGGTTGTGACTTAAAACAATGACGTAGGCATAACCGCCGTTTTTTTTTAGTAAGCTAAAGTGAGAAATGGTATTCCAAGCACAATTCTTGATCAGTTAACTTTTACGTATACCAATTGATGTGGTCGTTCAGTGACTGATCCAGCAAGTAACGCCGTACTTCTCGATAACTTTATTTATCCCGCATACTTTATTCAGTTTGACGATAGGATGCCCGTGGTTCCTGCCTGGTGTCGCGTTGGACACTACGTTAAGAAATTTAGAATTTATGCCCGAAGCGAGTTTATCGTGAGTACAGTTCCTCATTTATTATGAGATGTTGCCTATCGATTAGCGGCCTTTTATTTTTCACGAGCAAATGACACAGTGAACGAAAACGTCAATCGGAAAGTGCAACCTATTACGAAGCCAGTTTAAGGTCTGCAGGCAACCATAAACGTATTAAACACGTAAACTTAATAGTGTTGCCTTCACTTTGCATGTACCCTATGTATTGAGTTTCCATGGTTGATATACGCTATGTTAACGTGTGTTATTTGGCAAGTTTAACGTCCGTAATCTTTACGTACGCGATGAACTAGCGCTGTCAAGCATGGCAGTACCTATGGCTCCCACATCAGAGCAAGTACCGTATATACTCATGTAAAGGCCGCACTTTCTTGTCCCAATGTCGACGAGGTGCAGCCGTTACATGGAACTGAACAATTCGGTTAGGTCCCGTCTAAGGGCCACTACTAGATGGCTCGAGATACTTTATGCCGCTACTACCACTACTAGATGTGGTAGATGCCACTATTGGATGGCTCTCGCCATCTAGTAGTGGCAGGCGGACGCACTTATTCGCTGATTCGCCACGCGGTATCGGTGCACCGAATGCCATTGCTTCTCCGCTCGAAATTTTTTCCCCAAAAGTTTGGGCTGTCGAGTTTGGGGTGCAGCCCTCACACGAGTCTGTACGGTAGTTCTGATGGCTGAGCTCTCACTATCGTTGATCGCCAGTAACTGTACACATGAGCTATCGCTGCCTCTAAACTCACCTGCAGCGCTAGTTACGAGCGCAGAGCGCATCAAATTTCTAAGATGGTTTGGCGGTTAGGGCATCCATAGATGTGGCGAGCCGCCGTCGGCATACAAACGACAAGACGATTGCTAATGGGTGGTGGTTGCTTGGCTATATTTAGCACAACGCACCAGACTCCGCAATGCAAGTATTTTAACTAGGGAGCCTACGTGCAAGAGAGTCTTACATGTTGGCTCCCTAATTTGAATGTCTTTACGTTAGCGTTGCGTTCCACTATGTTTACCCAAAAGTCTTCAACGGACGTATTCCATAGCATACCGCAAAGGACTTGCGTTTAGTGCTGCTTTGACGTACTTAAAGCACCGAACGATATTCCAAAACTTTGTAATATTTATCAGTGTCACGGCCGCTTCGATCGAAACGTGGTGTCAGTCGGAGAACCGATGTCCCGGCGGTTACCCGAGGGCCTCCAGCGACATTTATCGCTAAAGCACTGTAGGTAAGATGTTTCTAGCTTCTTGTCAATATTAGTTTTTTTCATGTAATATAATGCTTTATATGTAGAATTGTTAATAAGTTTATTTCATTTCGTCGTTTTAAAATTGAAACTAACCACATAATTTTGCAAAGTCAGTGTCATCAGCACACCCTCCCTGACCTTGCTGAAAAGTAATACCTCTTCTACAGCACTAACTTACGTGTGTCTTCAGCTGGCGCTTTGAAAGACGGATTGTTGATGTACATTGGTGTGTTCCTAAAGTGAAGAAAAACGTTATCCACAATCATCGTGTAAAAGTCGCAACAGCAAAAAAAAAATAATAAATGCATGCATTTTTACTTTGTGTTCACAGAACTAACAACAACATAGATTAGCCGATACTGTAACAGCTAATCGTCAGGGGCTATTATTCTATCTTGCTTAGCACGCTGAAATCGAAACTCGTTAAGGTTACAATGAGCACCATGTAATAGCGGGTGTGTTCTCAGTCAGTGCGTTCACTTGAAAATATAAAAAAGAAAGCTGTGTTTAAAGCACGTGGAAGACGGGTCGGTTTCCTTACAAACTGTTAACAATAAGAGATGTTCAGAACAGATGCGTTATACATTTGAACAAACAACAAAAAGTAGTATTTGAGCAGTTGCGCCTGCAAACAGACAGTATGCATTATTGCGAAATTGACTATTAGATCTCTAAAAAAAAGAAATAGAATGTACAAGGCTGGTTCACTTTATGGTATATAGTAACATCAACAATATTGTATAACGAAAATTTTCATGAATCAGTATACTTTAAACATTTTCTGTCTTCACAGCAGAAGTTACAACATATTAAGTAATAAGTTTTAATAACTGCGTGAACATTTCAATCTGGTTACTTCGCGTATTGTGAAGTGCCTCGCAAGAAACTGCGCTAGCAAGTACGCTTGCAAGAAAAAAAAAGGTGCGCATTTACATCTAGCGCACGGTCACTAGGTAATTACATCACAGCTTCCTGGCACACAACGCATACATGTATATGTTGTAGGAATACCGAAACCTCGGTTTAGTTATTTGGATTAGGAAAGCATGCATTGTAAACCAGGTGCAAAGCTCACAATCTTTGTACTCGTCGTCTCCTCAAAACTGCAACCACGACCACTGCTCCTATTAGTAGGAAGGCCAGCAAGACAAGAATGCCAGTCACGATAGGGCCATTTGAGCCAACATCTGCAAGAAAAGTTGCGAATTAGACAGAAATAATGAGTGACTTTTTCATTGGCATCATTTTTCATCCCCAGTGTTGTTTTGAGAATAATAAAAAGGTAAAATAATAACGAAGAGTCACTGGTAGCCGTGTGTGTCGATATAAAGTACACTTGAGAGATATGAAGCATTGCATACAAAGAGGGAGCATACTAAGGTCCCTTTGTCCAGTTATTTAATATTGTCATTAGTGATATCGGTAGAACAGATAGTTCGTAGATTATGATTTTTTTTTGGAATCATGCTGTCACAGAGTCAATTTAAACCTACAGAGTGAATCAAAACCTACAACGTAGACCTTGCATGTGGGGACAGCATCTTCTTTGTATTAGGTTAACAGTGCTGGAGCAAGTCTTATTCTCTTATTTTTTTAATCGGTTCAGTGAGCGACGGAAATAGTTTTCGATGTGCGATACGTTTTTCTGAAGGCATTTGAATGGAGTTCTCATTGACGCCCAAGCTGTCGCATATTGTCTGCGCGATTGAAATACCCGTTCCCACAATACCAGGCTTGTCAGGGCGTAAGTTTATGGTAACAGTCTGTTTGCCTACCATGTATTCTTCTGCTTCTTATAACGTCACTATATTTAGTGTCGTAACGTTCTAGCGTTTTGAGGCATTCAAAAGTGCTCTCACTTAGGGTTCTAAAACGCAGCGAAACCCCACAAGGCCAGTCTTTTCGTGCTAAGTGCAAAAAAAAAGAAAAATGAGAAGGGTGCATTATAAAATGGGCTGCAAAAAAAATTCATGTGGTATACTTTATTTTCTATATATGTCCAGCTTTTAGATGAAATGAATTCAATAGCTTATATTGCTTCCACATGGAGAACTTTACCTGAGTTGAAAGCTCCGCAGCGCCACGGCACGAAGGCAGCGGCAATGTGTTCACCTCACCGTAGTTGGCACACATTTACAATTTGTTGATAACCGCCGGCACACTAGTTGCAGGTGCACAGCAACTTTACAACAATACTATTTTGAAATATTTACGGGGAAATTTCTATACAGCTAACAGTAACTTTAATTAAGAAAACCGTAAAACACGAACTCGCAAGTTGTAAATATTTCGTAACAGACAGAGATGCACAAGCAGGCGCACCCCCCCCCCCCCCCCCATACACACATATCGAAGATACCGCTCAAAGGAGTAACAAAAGGACAGAAAATACATGTACCTTCAAATTTTGGCATAAATGGATATGCTAAAAGGTGACACTGTTGCCCCTCAATCATCGTTTCTAGCATAGATACGCAAGTGCTGCATGTTAACACGATTAATTTTCATTTGGTTACATGTGGCATCACTCAAATTGCTATGCGCATGAGACAGAACAAAAGAGAAGAAAACAGACGAAGCGCTGACTTTATAAATTTTACCGCGTACAACGCAAGATATAAAGGTTCAGCAAGGTGGGCGTTTGGTCCGTTTTCTTCTCATTCGCCCTGTACCACGCGCTGCTGCCGTGTTTAACTTCAACATGTATCAACCGGATCAAGTTGGCGCTATTTTACGTTTCAAACTATAACACAGGGTCGTTACCTTGGAGCTTCTGTGGCTGATCCTCTAGCAGAGACCTTTTGTTGATCTCGCATCGACGGCCCTCGTAGTCATAGGGACAAAGGCACAAGGGGTATGGCTCCCGAACGGTCCATGAACAGAGACCACCGTTGAGGCACAGGAAGAGCGGGCATTCTGATAGGTTATAACATACATTATGATACGTTATAATACAAATAATGCAATAATACATATATATGTTAAGCAAGCTCTTAAAATGGAAATATCATTTCTTTAAATATACTGGTTGTTTTAAGCAAATCTAATCGCCACTACAGGAGCTGTGCATTGCTATCATTTATCTACTTCAGGGTACACATGTACCCGCCATGGGTACATGTGGGACTAATAGCTATTCACGCAATTTCGGCTTCACAGCGGTGCCCCCAAAATAGTTTCGTTGCTTTTATACCAAGATAGGGCCGGTAGGGTACCCCAATGTCATCACACTGAGTAGCATTGGAGTGTTATAGAGCTGAAAATTTTTCCATGCCAACCTCTATGAAACTCCTCAGCTATGAAGACCATGCCAGCTTTGAATCTTTTTAGTCAAATAATTGAAGCATTGACGTGCTACCCACCACGACACAAGTATTCGTCGGCGCCTCCGAAGCAGTCTTCCTTTCCATCACAGAGAGCATACGTGGAAGACAATCAGCGGGAGAGCGGCTCGCACACAAAAATTCATCATCTTTGCACACATTGGCGCTTCCTGCAAACCAAATAAAAAGAAAAAACGAAGGCAACCTTCACACTTCCGATGATGCACCGAATGAGAATTTTCTTCTAAAAGGTGAGAAAAGAAAACTCATCAATGTAATAAATGCTGATCAGCAGTCAAATTATAATGGTGATTCAAGAGGAGAAGGAAGAGGAGGATCTTGTTGGCTGAAAGCTGATCGAGCCTTGCAACACATGTTGGCAACTGCTAAGCCCCGGCCCCTCCTTTCAGGAAAGTTCATAACCATACAGCAGTGCAGCAATGCCATAAACCTAATGGCAATGCGGTACGTGTTCCCACTTCTATCACGTGTTCCTGAAATGCCTTTTCAATGCTAAGATTCTTCTGAAAATAACATCATTGTAATTTTTATTGCAATTATGTTGTTGTTCTTATTCGATTATAACGATGAAAAACGGAAAAGAAGCAATCGCAGGTGCAAATGTTTGACACTCGCAGAAGTGGCACAACGCTTGCTATCAAAGCGGAGGACACAGAAAGAGCGATGAGAGAGAAGACCGGAAAGAGAAAGTATCAGAGATTTCGTGCCAAAATATTACTTTTCACTCACACATAAGCACATAGCTTATATTATATTTTGAGCGATAGGAAACACAGCGACAAAGTGTGGATGCGATGAGACACTTCATATAACAGTAAGGAAGATTTTTGTGTTGAAACTTATAGCAACCATTTTAAGAATTAAGAATGTCATCATCCGTTGAAGCGCCTCCATCTTATAAGTTTACCTAGTTATAAAATAAATACCTTCACGCTTCTAGTGCCACTCTCATGCATCACAATTTCTTTATTTCCTGTATATTTTCGCAGTTTTTTTTTACTCTTCTATCTAACGCCTTTAGGCTCTCGGCAGTTCAAAGTCTGATAATTCAAAGTATGTCTGTCCTTATCAAGGATCAACAGTGTTTTATGGAGGGTGAGAAGGAGTGTCATAATTGTACCAGCTTGCCTCATCTAGCTTAGGGACATGTAATCGATAAACAGTGTGTCAGGTAGAGCGGATGTTCATGGGGGTCGATACGTACCGCACTTTTCATCGAGTCCGTTGGGACAGTCACGAACGCCGTCACACACCAACACACTCGGTATGCAGGTGGCGCCGTCTCGACAGTTGAACTGACCAAGTGCACACTGAAGCCACGGCACCGGCGATGAAACAGCACCTGTTCTACTTGTAATAGGCGCCGCTGTTATTTCCTTGGTGGCAAGAGGTAGCCCTTATGAAGAAAAAAAACTAGTCGTCAGCGAAAACTTCTTCAAGACTCCAGAAACAATAGGACCTGGTTGGCGTAATACAACAAGAAATTGCGTAGCGACAACAGCTTCACCAGCTACCAAACAAAATATCACCAGCCCTTCCCCTGTCGAGAAATTGGGGGTAAGCGATGCTTGTCGTGTGTGTGTATCTGACCTTCGTCAGGGTAACGTTCGGAAGCCATCGCCTCGGGATTCTCTGATGGTCGCTGACGGCGGGCTTCGACTTCGGAAGCCCTCGCCTGGGTATCGTCGGCTCTTCGCTGACGGCGAGGCTCGGCTAGGGAAGCCCTCACGCTAGAATTGGCACGTCGACGACGAGCCCTTTCCCGAGCGAGTTCACGCCGGCGTTCATCAAACGCAGCTTGTTCCTTTGCAGTGCGCACCACGCGTGGCCTTCCCACCTGTTCGCCGAAACTGAGCTGAGGCGAGGTAAGCCCGGAGGAGCGCACTCCAACCCGCTTTCCTTCTAAGTACCTAGGGCCTCGCGACACACCAAATCAACCTGATTGGTCCCGCGCGTGCCACGTGATCACACGTGCAGTATATCCAAATGCGGGGGTGCGCCGCACGTGATTTCTGTCTTTTTTTCTCTATTTATTTCTGTCTTCCTTACTTTCTCTCTTTCTTTCTTGTCCCTGGTATGTGCCATTGAGCTTGGACCCTTTCTGCACTATCGCCATGATCGGTCCATTTTTCAGCGTGACACCACCACCACAACCGCCGACACTTGTGAACCTATAAAGCTTCGCTTAAAAACATAAGTACGTTGATCATAAGTATACAAGACGGCAAGCAAAAGAAAAAAAATGTTATACTTTAGTGATTTCTAAAAACTAAGTGGCAAACACAACGGTTGTGCCGATTCACAAGGTGCCACTCGCAGTCAGACTTTTAGCTGTCGATAATGAATACAAGGCACACCCTATGCAAAACTTAGCGCTTTGAGCACAACAAACTTAGCGCACAACAAAACAGCGAAAGAACAGGATTAGCTGTGTGGACATTCCCAGAGCTAAATACCAACTTTGGGTGTCGTACGCAGTGGAATACATAAGGCCCAGAGGAGCATCAAAAAATTTACAAAAAATAAAGACAATAAAAAAAATCACAGTTTCGCCCGAAATGCGAAGCATTGATCGGGATAGCAAATATTTAGACAGCTATACGTGAGCTTGCTAGTTTTATCATCTTTATAAACTGCTGTAAACATTCGTTTGCTAAGTTAACAAGCACAGTGTCACGCGTGCACAGGCAAACATTAACATATTTAAATCGACACCGCGGACACTCGCTGTCCGAACACTGACGTGATGAAGAGCGGTAGCAGTGGCGAGCGAATTCCCCTTCGAGCTGAACCCCACTTCAATGCGAACTAGGCGCGCGACAACACAGCTCGCACGAAGCCATCATCTATCTAGGATCGCCTAGCCTTCCATCCCATCGCAGATTGCCTCCAAGGCATGACACGGGTAGCCGCGCTCAGTCGACGCAGCCGGAGTTGAAGAGGAGATGCGCCCTAACGTTCCCTCTTTCACCAACTCCTATCGCGCGCAGATCTTCGCGCTACTCCAGCCCCCCCTCCCTTGCACACGTGAGAAGACCGCGCATCCTCCCTGGCGCGCGGGATGAGACGCCGCCGCGTCAAGCCACCATACTTCTGGGTTCACCGTCGCAAGATTTCACTCGCACCTACAGCATACAGCGCGCGGCCGCGAAGTTATCGCACTTGGACTTTATACGGAAATTGCCCGCGACACAGTCGCCGCCGGCGGAAAATTATATGGCGTGCCCATATACTTCCTATCGCAGAAGCTGCAGAAAAATAAAGTATCAAAAAAAAAATGTCACAGTTTCGCCCTAAGGGCGAAGCAATGAATGCGATAGCAACACAGCAATGCCATACGAAGTAAGGTGAGCGGCTTTGGTAGCAATATGAATTGTAGTAAACATGAGCTGATTAAGTAAGCAGGTGTGCTGCGGCGTAAGTAGACCGACATGAAGAGAGACTCGATCACCACGAGAAGGCGCCTGTGAAACGGTGGTGTTAATGAGAAGCGCTTCCCGTGGGCAGCGCGTGCGAAGGGACACACCTGTAGCGCTGCACTGCCGATCCGGGCAGCATTGCATGTGTAGCGTGCGTTGGAAAATGTGGCCCGACTATTACTAACTGAATGAACTACGAACTGAATGAGCGCGCACAAACAAACATGAATAGATCACACTGAATGACTGCAGACAACGACTATCAAAACGCTGGCAGCAAGCAGCGGGTGAAGGTACGTGCGGTCTATCGCTTCAACGGAAACTGAGCGGCGAATGCACGGCGCATAAAGGTCAGAGCCGTGTGGAGATACGCGACGGTGCGAGCGAGCGACGAGCGCGGTTGCTGGCAGAGTAGAAGTGCGCCCCCTCCCCCCCCCCCCCCCAGCTCCCTCTGGCGCTGGCTTCCCGCTTCCTTGCTTGCGCATGGGAGATTGAGTGCGTTCGCTCGCCGTGACAGCGCGCGTCCCCGCACGCTTCCGCGCGGGCATGCGGCGCGCGGCGAAGATTTTATCTATAGGGAACCTGACGGCGACGGCGACGGCGACGCCGACGGCAGAAATCCGGTTGAAGTGTCCATATAATTGCTATCGCAATAAAATTGCAGAAAGCCTGGCCGTCAGCATGTGCATATTTACAAATACACTTTTTTATCAATGCAGAGAGCTTCAAAACAGCGCGCAACGGGATCTTGCGCGCTAAGTTTACGTGTTTAAAATTTGGCGGATTTCAAGTGAAAGCCATATCTAGAAAAATATATTGATAAGTGACTGCAAATACTTCTCGGAATGCTCTCCGGGATTATCATCGAAAAAGTGGTCTTTTTTACGTTTCTTACTGTTGTGTTTTTTCACGTCTGAAACCTGCAAACTGGCCAAGCGCTTGATGCCCAATTTATTTTGGACTTGAACAATGATCTTCAAACTTGAAAATTTAATTCTGGGGTTTTACGTGCCAGAACCACGTAGTGTTTATGAGGCACACCGTAATGGGGGACTCCGGAAATTTCGACTGCCTGGGGATCCTTAACATGCCCCCAATGCATAGGACACGGGCGTTTTTGCATTTCGCCCCCATCGAAATGCGGCCACCGCGGCTAGAGTTTGACCCCCCGACGTTGTGCTTAGCAGCGCTACGCCCTGCATAGCCGCTATAAGCTACCACGGCGGGTAGATTTTCAAACTTATTGGCTTATTAGGCTTTCGCCACAACATTGAATGCATTACTGAAAAATTTTATTGCACCGCTGAGTGTCTGTTGCTATATGTCACTAATTGTACTTTGGCTACAGCTGAACATATATGCAGCTGGGCACGCACAAAACGAATGCCTTGTTTTTGTCTTTTGACCCTGTCTTCTGTCGATGTGTTTCTGTCTTGTTTATTTTAAGAATACCAACACATTTGGTCTTGCTGGCTCAAGTACGGATCGAAATTGAAGAATGAGTTCTTGTGTTTTGTTGAGGCCGAGATGAACATTGCAGTTGGAGCAAATGAACACTGCGTGTTCTTTCCACTAAGAGTAATTGCACATTCGCCACGTGTCTTTTACAAGTGGCCAGTGCCCTTGTTCTGATCCTGATGCCCACAGTTGGAAGTCAATTCGTGAGACCCGTCTTTACCAATAGGAAGGTTTTCATTGGTGGTGATTAGCTTGCAGCTTTGCTTTGGAGCCGTGTCTCTGTCTTGTTGGGCAGCGCGCTGATTTAATAAAAATGACCTCTGAAATACCTAATGGAGTCCTCACGCTCGCTCTAAGGTATATCTTTTCCACTAACGCATCTGACATTTCTCAATGTCGAATGCGTTTGTCCACTTCATATTTTCTATTGCTCATAGCCACACGTTCTGAATGACCGCACTTTTCGTCTTGCTCGTCTTCGCAAGTTGTGCCAATTATTGAATATGTCGTGTCTTGAAATGTTGTGTCTTGAAAGCTGTCATCATTTTGGAATAGTTAAGGTGGTCTCGAACTACTTGCGGATGCATCTGGGAAACGTAGCTGCAACTCCAATGTATTTCGCAGCACATAGGAAGGAGCAATATCTCGAAAGTTGTGCTAGTCACACGTTTCTTAAATCACAAGCAAGTCAAAAAGGAGCTTAAAACATTTCATTACCTGTCACTGAAGACGCCATACTTTCTGTGATGTACGAGTGAGTAGAGACATCTTGTGTTGTAGAAACTCCTGGAACAGTCGACATCGGAATAGTTTACATACCTTCCACAGACCATAACAAAAGATATTGAATTATTGTCATACAAAGGTGCTTTTTTAGAAACATGGGCATGTACTTTCTTCTTTCCCCACTTTCAGCACGCGATATTGTTTTGTATCAACGTCATTAGCTTGCTTCGTATCCTTAATAAATTTCAAGTTCTATATCAAGAAATTAAGAATTTTTTGTACTGCAGATAATTAGTCAAAGTTTTAAAATATCATCTGCTCTTGCTTGTTAGACTTACTCTCTTTACAGAACTTTCCTAATACTCCATATACTATCTATTCGATATAATATAAATATATATCACTCCTCGACGAAGAAATTTGTGCTGCTATTTTTTCCGACGTATTCTTAGGGAAAACAAACGTCTGGTTATCGTTTTTAGTCTCCTCTATTATGCTTTAGCATGTTTATTCAGTAACGTTAACAAAACGGAAAAATAAAGGTTAAAGAATATGGAAGAATTAGAATAGGGAGTGACAGCTCATTATCTTCCAATAAATAAACTTACAAACATGGCGGACTCCCAAACTTCCGCTCACTCAGTTTCGACAATCGCTTACCAGGCTGCGGGGAAACAGTCGTAACCATCGATGAGTCGCATTTTCCCGGATGGACGTCAATATCGTCGATGCCCAGATCACTCGAAGAACTTCCGGTGCTGCCAGTAATGACAATCTGCATTGTGATAAAGAAAAAAATTTCGCTGCAGAAATAGTCCAATAGTTTCCTGGACTATGACTTCACCAATTATGTTTATAAATATTCTATTCTGAAGCATTTTCCCCCGAGCCAACGCAATTTTGGGGTGTATCTCGTTGTTTTCATGAGCGATCCCGAAGGTAGTGCAACCTAAACATGTGCAATTGGGGCCACTAGGTGGCGCCACTGTAGGTATGTGCACTGGGTATGTACTCATGGGTATGCGTCCCTGCCACCACTGGATATGCACTACTGTGATGCACTTATGGGTATGTGCTTCTGAGGTGTGCTTCTGAGGCCACGGGGTATGAGCAACTGGGTATCTTCCGTTCTTGAACGAGCCTCTTTGAGACCAACTTGTGAGTGTGCCACTGGCTATGTGCCTTTTGGTATGTGCCAGTGGGTATGTGACCCTCTTTAATGGGCCTCTTTGATGCCAACTAGAGTATGTGCCACTACTGTGTATCTGCCGCTCTACAGTGAATCTCTTTGACGCCAACTTGGGTCGGTGGCAGACTTGTACGTAATGAATTACAAGTTAATAATTACTTGACACCAATCATATTTTTTGCTTGTGTTGTAGTTTAACGATTACATTTTTCATTCAGTAATGCCCACTGTTCAATTACTTTTAGCAGTGTTCAATTACTTTATTGGCGATACAAGGTACAACAAGTGGCGCAGCTTTGCGCATTTCATTTTGGCGGGAACTGCAGTTAAACAGCCACGGTTGTGCCCCCCTGCAGATGTGCTTTTTCAGACAGACAAACGCCGCACTCAGTATGTGTTTCTCACCTTAAAGGCATGTCGCTTGGCCTGTTTTGTCCGCACTGCATTCGGCATCTCGCGGCGGTTTCGTGTTTCTAGGCTGGTACGGACACCGCCACACCAAAACGTTTAAGTTCACTAAGTTTAGGCTTAGCTTTTTCCATTGTCACTGGATAGTTCCCGACCTTTGGTCGCTAATTTCTACGACCGGTGTACGTGCGTTACATCGCCCTTCCTTCAAGTGCGCGCACCGAGTGAGTTTTCAGTGTATAGCAGCATATGTTTTTACGAAGAAATGAAGGGCGACTGACAAAAAATTTTGAAAGCAATTGCTGCTAGTCAGGGTATAATACAGGTGAAACATGCAGAAAACCCACTGAAACAGACCGGCAAGCTCGCTCTACTTATGTTATTTGTGCAGTTTTAATAAAAGTTCCGATGAAATTAACGTGCAAGTAATCGATGACTCTTTGGTATTCCTAAATTAGTTTCGTGGCGAATTAAATGCTAATTGTAATTAATAATATACTGATAGCAAGATAACTGCTTGGTAGAGTAGGCAAGGTAAATATACCTGGTAGCGAAGTTTCCATAGAAGCCCATACGTTCAAAACATGGTTGCTTACCGGCGGTTCATGGGGCTTAGCGCCATCTGTGTGAGGAGGGAACACTTCCGGCGGAAGAAAAAATAATTTGACGTCATATCCGTCAAAAACAGAAGTGACGTCATTTTGTTCTCATAGGCGCGAACTTTGTTTTCGGAGGCCTGCCATTAGAGCTGTATATTCAAATGCCCCGCCATTCGACTTCATGGGCATTCCGAGTTTTCAGCGCGAAAGCGATGCCGGAAAAGATCAGCCGTACGGGTGTCGAAATCGCGTCGTTGCTCAGAACATACTTTCTTTGGAGGCCGACGAACACTTTGGGCGTAGATTTCGTAGAGTGCTCGTCCTTTCGTCGGACGCCAAGCCCGTCGGCCAGCGCTGTTGCACGAAAACAACTAAACAAGTATCTGACGGTCCCAACTCACTACTTTTGAGTGCACAGGTTAAGAGACAATAAAACTACCCGCGTCACCTAATTCAGATAAACGTCGACATGCAACACAACACATATGAGGGGGGCGTATTGTAACAGGTGAACTTTACGAGCGCGCCTTTCCACGCACTCCTAGAGTTGCATGGCATGGCAAGTGATAGCGGCGTCAACGCCCGCCGCTATCGATGGGCGCTCTCACGGTGGGCCCTGAAAAAAAGGTATATATTGATAATGATCTAGTAAAATACAGTTGTATCTTTTCTCGCCATGCATATATAAAATGAATTGGGAATTTTATTTTCGTTGAATGAATCTAACTGCGTCTCGCTTTAATTTAAAAACGCTTTTTTTCTTTCCCAGTGTTTATTCCCTCCAAACATAGTCGCGCTTCAATCGCTGCTCCCATAACCACCCTTGCTGATGTCGGTGACAATTGGTTCTGAACCGCTTTTCGCCCGAAGCTTCGCGACCTATGTGGATCGACCTTGGAGTAGGTGCTTACTGTAATACAAGATTTCTGCACCGCAACAAATTATATTACCGCTGTGCAAAGGAAAGCGTAGTCAGAAAGACATTAACCGCCACATGTCACACGGCTGATTCTGTATAGCACGCGCTGTAGAAGCCGGGCGCAGCGGCTAACCCTTGCGCCACTGCTCGCGGGTGGCAAAAAGAAACCAGAGTTTACCATTTGTCCGCAATCCTGTCTTTCTGTCTGCTCTCTCCTTTCACTGGTTTTCCCATTTCTGAATGTTTGCGCTTCAAAGCTTATATGTTATAGATTTTTATTAAATAATTGTAACTGTAATCACGTGCTTACTTTTTATACACGTGTACAAGTCAGGTCAGTGTATGTCAAAACAGCAAGCACCTGTATCGTTGTAGAACCATTACGGAAATCCAGTCGAGTCTCCTTGGCTTTTTTAATGTGGATCCCTCTAAAGAAATCGGGTGCGCAATTACATAACATACGCAACGACATGTACAATTCTGCGAGATAATTACCATATAGGGCTTCAACGTTGAACTATAGAAGTATTTTTGTATAGGCTATGCTCGCTGCGCAAATTAGAGATGGGTCGCTCAGGAGCGAGCTGGATCTTGGAGCGGCTCTTTTTAAAGAGCGAGTGAGCCGTGATTCATTAAAAGTGAGCGGCGGTTCTTTTGGAGAAAGAGAGCCGGTTCTCTCGCGTTCAGTGAGCCGTGCCAATGCGTTCCGCCAGGGCCGGGTCTTCTGCTGGATGCGGCTTCCGCGCCATCTATTAGCGGTACGAGAAAGCAACTGCCCTCTTGCCTTTCCTCGCAAGAGTCACCCCCACCCCCTCGCTTTCGGCTGTCTGTTTAGCCGCTCTTTTTGAAGAACGAATGAGTTGCGGTTCACGCGAGCCGCGGTTCTTTCAGAGAGAGAAAGCCGGTTATCTCTCGTTCAATGAGCCGTGAGGAACCGTTCCTAGAGAGCGCTCAGGAGCGAGCCGGATCTTTTGAGCCGCTCAAAAAAGAGCGAGTGATCCGTGGTTCAGTAAGTGGGCGGAGGTTCTTTCGGAGAGAGGAAGCCTGTTCTCTCTCGTTTAGTGAGTCGTGCCAGACCATGCCGTCAGAGCCGGGTTTTCTGCTTGGTTTCGAGGTTTCGTTTTCTGACCGACGAGTGGTGGCCGGCGTGGGCAGACTCGCGCTACTCGTACTCGCTCGCAGTGTGGTGTGCGCAGCAGTCCCTTTAGTTTTTTGTGCGTCCCCATGCCAGCGAAGGAAGAAGTAAAGAAGCCTTAATTGGCAAACGATGGTAGCGTTCGTTTCCTGCTGCTGTTCGAACGATGTCTCACGACTCTCACCGATCGCACATCATGCACTGGTGCAATAACACTTCAAAGATGGTCTTCCGTGTCTTTAATGACAACAGGGGAACGTACAGTTTACGTCCTGGTCTTCATCATCATCATCATCATCAGCCTATATTTTTATGTCCACTGCAGGACGAAGGCCTCTCCCTGCGGTCTCCTAATTGTCGGAGTCATGAGGTAGGTAGTGGCCGAATACTGCACCAGGGAGGCCAATTCCTGTTCTGGTGAGGGAGTGACTTTGATGAAGCTTAGTGGGCCTTCCTAGTTTGGTTGTACCTGAACTAGTATAGCCCCACTAGCTCTCGGCGATATATATTTTTTTCTTGCCGGTGTCAGGCACCACTCCATGTCCTGGTCTTCATTTGTGCTAATTAGAGTAGTCATGAAAATGTCGCCCTCGGCATACACTTCTGTGCATTTCCTGAGCGTCTATCATTAGCACGTTATTAAAACGAGGCCAATGATCTGCTGTGTTCTAATAGAACTTCATTTCTTTTTTTTCTTCTCTTTTTGTCCTGGCCATTGATGGTATGATCGCCAGTATCGCGCGTGCGCTCAAGAGAAAAAAAAAACGAAAAAAAACGAAAGGAACGTGCGGCAGTTTCGTGGATCTCTCGTATGATTTTTGTATTGTACTTCTCTATATTCATTTTGCATGTTGTTACAGCTCACTCATACTATAGTGAACGTACGTATGTGAATAAATGAATAAAGTTGAAAGATAATGTACAATCATTATGTGTTCTTATTTTGACGAAAGTTGATTTTAAAGTACCACAAAAACAGACAAGCTTCTGTAATGACGATGAAGTTACATATTTTTTTTTCTGAAAAAAGTACGTCGCATTCTGCCGGTTACAGTATCATAAACATTTTATCCCAAATATCAGAAAAGAAAGTTTCCTTACAACGAAAAATTCACGCTTATATTATATGTAAAAATATTCCCTAAATATAGCGAAAATACAAATAACACGGTTATTCAATTATGAATATATCGTATTTTCAAAGCCAGATAACTATAGAATATGCATAACACAGGTAACACTTTTAAGTGAACCAGTGAGCCGTTCAAGTGAACCAGTTCATTTTAGTGAGCTGAGCCGTTCCGAGACGCTCACTGAAGTGAGCCGTTTCGCCCATCTCTAACGCAAATACTGCTTGCACAAGTGGATTATTTGCTTTGGCAGACAAAATTTATTTGAGCGCATACATTTGAGCGTGGAGGCTGGGGATCACTTTTTTTGTTTTTTTTTTTATTGTGCACCTCATCGGAATCGCATCTGGTCATGTGCGCCTGTGCACCCTGCATTTGCAGGCGCCTTACCTAGATGGCGCCACCATTCTGGCGGAGGCTGACACCATCGCCAACCGAAACGGCTATTGGAATGAGCCCATAACAGCTTACTGCGTAAAACAGCATGCTGCATAACAGCTTACTGCGTAACAGCATGCTGTAAAAACGCATGCGACCACTTCACTGATTTGCACCATACAAGGGGACCTTTGCAGGCTTCGTTGGTGACGCTGTAGGGGACGCTTCTGTTGTCTGTTGACTCTCGAAGCCGTTTCTCATAGCTTTCCGAATAAATTACGTAATTAACCATTGCACTTGCGGTCTCCTATATTTCTGAACTCCGCTGTTAGAGTAACCGTGTCACAACCCGTCTGCATGGTCCCATTCACAAGTGACCACAGGACCGAAAGCTTGTAATAAAGTGCACCAATTTGAAGTCGTAGTATCTACCAGAATGAGTAGGCTTTCTGTATGTAAAGAAGGACAGCCGGGTTCAAGACCGCTTAACAAGCTTGCTCATGAACAGGGTGCAGCCTTAGGCCTCTACTTCGACTGTGAACTTTAAACGGTTCTACGTTGTTTCAAATGCTGAAGGAAACGCTGAACGTGTTTTCTGTCGAAGGTACAAGAACAGTCGTCAACGTATTGAATGAACAACTCTAGCATGGGCTCGAACGCTCCTGGGCACTTCATTCGACAACCTCTACCGTTGCGTTGGCCATCGTTAGGGAAACCGATGGACCCACGATACTGCCGAACGTTTGCCGGTAAAACGTTTGTTCAGTACAGTACGTGCTGGTGAAGCAGAATCTTAGAAGTGCGCAACGCTGCCTTTTAGATATACTATAGCGAAAGAAGTGAGTTTTTCATGCATGACTTTAAAGTAAAATTCTTTTGGATGAAAATCACGGTGGTATATTGCAGCCATTCATTTGCAGCAGTACTGTCGAACAGCAATCTTAATTATTTGCATGGTGAACACTATATAATACTTATTACAAAAAGCAACTATTACCGAGAAGTGTGTAGGAAGGTCGTGTCGTTCCACAGAAAGCAATGTCCACTCTGTTGGAGCTGTTGGAAGCACCGTCTTCTGTTCACCAGATGGGGCTCCCGATGAATCCAAGAACTTTATCTTCAGAGATGCGTCCGCTTCAAGCAAACGAGACAACATGCATGTGGAATTTTGTGAGGTCTTTGAGATAAAGAAAAAAAAAGAACTATATATAAAGTTGGAATTATTTAGAATTTCTGTGCTACTTTTAGAAGCGTAGCAGTTTACTCGTTCGGTATTGCAGCGACAATAGTTTTAAGGGCAGTTTCTACGAATGATCTTTATGATTATCTTGTTGCTTTAGTAACCTCATATATTGCACGAAACTAGGAAAGGAAACTGCTGTCCAAGCTAGTAGTTGCACAAAGGCTCTGCATAAACAGTGCCCTGTTTGTTCTCTCGTTGATATGCCCCTGTTCTGCACTGTAACACAGTAACATTATTTAAAATTTGGACGCCTTTGTTGGCTTTCAGTAAGGTCGCTTTCCGGTCATATTCCCTTCTCATCACGTGTTGGTGCCTATTTGCGATCACTTCTGCATTGATACTATTATTGAACGCAGCGCTACGAGCAATACTTCAGACCCGCCGCGGTGGCTCAGTCAGTTAAGGCGTTGCGCTGCTGAGCACGAGATCGCAGGATCAAATCCCGGCCATGGCGGCCGCATTTCCATGGTGGCGAAATGAAAAAACGCCCGTGTGCTTGCGCTGTAGTGCACGTTAAAGAACCCCTGGTGGTCAAAATTAATCCGGAGCTCTCCACTATGGCAGTGCCTCATAATCAGAACTGGTTTTGGCATGTAAAACCCCAGAAAGAAGAGCACTACTTGAGAATAAATACGCTTACACCGGATGGTCTTATCAGTACTTTTAATGACTTAGCACTATACAACTGTAATGGCTGTTGAAGATTCATTTAGGTACCTTTTGAACAAGCGCCTGAAGCGACTGCAGTGTTTCTGTGAGAGGTACGGACACATCAAGAACAGATGGCACCTCAAAAAGCTTATTTTAAATGACATGAAAATAAACATATATAGATAAAGTGTCACGTTAATTATAATATTGATACTAGACCAATTAATAGTCGAAATTGGAAATTTTCATCTGTATTGCAAAGTTGCCTTGTGTGTTGGTGCTTGGCAAAGTTGGCAAATTTGCCTTTCATATTGGTGGCTGCTCAAGGCGGAAACTATATCGGTTTGTCGAACAACGTAACGGTCGTTTCAAAGTTAGAACATTGTAGTTAGAACGAATAACTCTAGACTACGCCCGCTTTGTTTAGATCGCTACACTTTGGCTAAAAAGCCCATTTCATGACTGCAAAGAATATGCAGTGCAGAAAGGTTCGCTAGAATGCCTAATTGCAGTACCTAGTTACGTGCCAGGACAAAAAATTGTGCTCTATTGTTAAGCGTATAGTCAAGCATCTGTAGGGACTTAACTGCATAGCGCAAAAGCAAATTAAGAAAATCTGGTCATCTTGTGTTATTTTACTACATATGTACCAGGAAAGTCATCGGCCCTCACGCAAATCAAGGGTTGAGGATGCTAATTTGTAGGCCCCTGAGTGAATGCAGACTAATAAACATAACCTACAAGCAGGTATAATTGCTAAACGTTCTCTACAACAAACAAAAGCCTTTATTGATCGGGCCTGTGGTGTCTGTACTAGGAGTAACAATGCAAAAGTGTGAAACATTATTTCTATCTAATTGCTTATTTAGGGGACTAAGCTTGGGGCGAGTTGATTGTGCGTGTTGAAGTGAAACACGGCAGTGAATTCAAGGAACGATGAAAGAGCGAGGTGTCGTTATTGTCCTTTCGGCGTTCGTTCCAGTGGCTCACAAACATGTAGTGTCATCTTCGTCACCGTGAGTTCCCATCGCGCTCCATCATCGTCAGCGCCGCGCATCTCGCGTGACTTTAGTGTCACCAGCTGCGAATAGATTACGCTTTCCTTCTCGGCTGGGCTGTATGCCAGAGTGGCCGCTCAGCACGATACATTGCCTTTCCAAATAAATGTAGGGACGACGGCACGTCTTGTCGGCCGCCATAATACTGTCATATAACCGTGACCCGGATATGATTCACATCATTGGAAGGGTAAGTTTATGAAGGGCAGACAGTACCTCGTCGTGGCTATGGTGTTGGGCTGCTGAGAATGACGTCGCGGGATCGAATCCCAGCCACGGCGGCCGCATTTCGGTGGGGGTGAAATTTATAAACACCCGTGTACTTAGATTTAGGTGCACGCTAAAGAACCCCAGGTGGTCCAACTTTCCGAAGTCCCCCACTACGGCGTGCCTCATAATCAGATCGCGGTTTTGGCACGTAAAACCCCATAATGAATGAATGAAAAGACAGTACCTCGTCAATATTTTGACGGAGGGTCGCATTAATTTACAGGTGATGATGGTTGTGGGAGGTTTTCTCACTTGACCAGTCATATTTAAGAAGAGCTTTGTTGTGTTTTTCGATCCTTTGTTCTACAGCCTCATAAATATCAGCTATCCAACATATGTTACCTAGTTCAAACGGTATGCCTTTTAAATAACAAACTGTTTGTGCAATAAATCTTTCAGTACAAAACATATGAAACTCACATCCATTCTTCATGTAATAGTATAGCTTGAAGCAGACAGCAGGACCAAAGTTGAGGGTTTGGCTTTGAAGATGACCAAAACGCTTTTCAGACATGTCTTCGGAGTCAAGGAGAAGGTAATGACCTGGAAAACCGCAGATATGGCATTATTACTTAGAATACGCTAAGTGAGAAGCATATTAGTAGTTACATGGGTACTTTAAACACTAGACACATGCTCACTAAATATATGCGGCGATAATACAATAGTCATTCAAGATGCTTAAGAACAGGGCGTACAATAGCCAGATAATCTTCAACTTGATATAATCTTGAACTTCGTTTCATGCAAACTATCTCACCCTCTGCGGTACCGAACGTGTGGTCGTTCTTGAGGTCACTGGCACCAGATACTGTACGACCACTGTGTCGGTACCACTGCACGTGGGTCAGATCGTCGGTGTTACGCCAGTTGCACGTGTCCACCTCGAAAGAGCAACTACCAGGAGGAGGACAGGGCTTCTCTCCCTGGCTGATGTCATCCACAGCAACAGCAGTGCCCGTGTCACCAGAGGTTGTCCCTTCGAATACCGTCTGCATGATGCAAAGGCCCTATGAGGCGGCTCTGCTGTGGCTTGTCTAACCGCGATACAATGGCAATGAAATTAGCAAAATCCATGAACACTACCATGATGATGCTGCAGCTATGTATTTTGAAATTGGCAGAAATATAATAACGCGAAATAAGCAAGACGCACATCTTTCAAACGCTATGTATGAATTTTATTGACGCGAAACTTGTTACAGTGGTAGCAGCAGTATAGCGGATGACATGCGCACTCTTTCGTCATATGTGGCTGCCACCTGCCTGCGTCATGAAGACGCAGACGATGTATGATGCTCACCAATGAAATATGATTGACTAGAGCTGTACGGCACGAACAATTACGACACATGTCGACGTACATTTGTGGACTCGCAACTCATGTGTCACAGTGCCACATCTATTCTGGGGACGTGACCAAGAATGGGCCCATGCTCAGTGACCCAAGTTGCCTGCTAGACGAGACAGCAGCCAGCACATAACCAGTGGCTTATGTTGTGTATCTATCTCCACAAATATATCCTGCGAGCAAACGATGACGAACGCCAAGGCCCGGCGAAGAGGCAAAGAAAGTTTGGCTTTATACATCCTCCACGTGCGTCAGTGCGAGTACTTGCCCAAACGCTTTCTCCGACGTACATCGCCTGATTCCACCACAAAGGCGAGATCACCTCTGAAAATACGCCCCAAATCTGCAGCTGGTATACTTGAAGCACTCTCTAGCCCTAATTTCCTGCTTGGCTGGCAAGGACACACATTATCACGCATTGAGATTGTCACGGAGTGGACGACAAAATGTGGCTGCTTCACGATTGCCACAGTAGAGAGCAACTCCAGCCAGCGCACTACAGCAGGTGTGCAATACAGGGTGCAGGTGAGTACCACTACCATGAGCTCTGTTTAAAGCTCGCAGTAGGAATGAAAAAAAAAGTGTTTCGAAAAGTTAGAAAAAATACGCAACAACTTATGGTAAATATTTTGTTGGAAATGAGAGTAGTGGCCAAAATGTATACGCAACAAAAAAAAAAAAGGTAAACGGCGGTAATGCAGTTCCACTCTACGTGAAAGCAGGGGAAGCGCGGAGCAGTGATTCGCCGGTGTTTCCCTTGTGTTTTCCTTGTGTTTATCTTGTTTTATCCTGTGTTTATCTTGTGTTTAGCTATTCTTTGCATGGTGCTTGGATTACCTTGCCTGCGCTGGTGAGCAACTTCAGCTTCTCGGGCGCGCACCGTTTGATCAGCCCTGCGTCAGCGCTGTCTTTGACGGGCGAGCGCCCGCGGTCGCTCCAAGCGTGCTTGCTGCTGGGCGTCCATGGCGGGAAAGAACTACCGGGAGCGCGGTAACGGCTTTCTTTCGGCGCGCCGTAGCGGAGTCTCTCCACTAGTGAGGCTGTGTTGCCCTCTCTTAACTAGTTTCGTTATCAGATTGGCATTCTCGATCAAGTTTTAATTAATTTGGGTTAATGAATTAGTTCATTCATGATGTTGCCTTATTTTCTATTATTTTATAATTGTTTGGTTTAATTTTATACAATTTTAGGGGAACTTTATGGTAATTTTATACCTACGTAGACCTTGTGTTGTGCGTGACACCCACCGACGAGAGGCGACATCCCGAGTCCTTAAAGTGCTCCGCACTTAAATATCGGGGACCAATGTGCGTACAACAGTGGGAACTTCATATGGGTGCACGAGGATTGGAGTCAAGATAGGTAACATGCAATCTTCATGCTACACTTCTAGGAGTAGAATGTGACATGGATATCAAATGAAGCACCGCTGCTATACATTCGCTCCCAAGCAGAGAAGGCCTCAGCGTCTACACGAAAAACATATTCTTAGCAAGTTCTACAACATATTCGAGACTAAACTCGCGTTCTCATTCGTCTTTTTTATATACGAGGTCTCAGTCTATCCTATCAAAATCCCACTTTCTAACTAAATGACTGAAGCAAGTAACAGTGGCCGGAATATTAACGGAAGCGAATTTGAACAAATTACCTGTACTGAAGATAACTGCTTCAAAAGCACCTTCAAAAAAGTCGCAGTTTTGCATGAAAGCAAAGCATTGATAGCCACAACAAAGTATTAGACAACTTAAGGTTTTAAGGTCTTTATCGGTTGTTTAAATTGACGTAAACTTTCACTTACTAATTAAATTAAAAAAAGTTGTCGCAGTTTCACCTGAAAGGCGAAGCATCAATTGCGATAGCAAACTTGTAGAGAGCTATACGGAGTAATGATATTAGCTTTATCAGCTGTATAAACTTGGACATGCAGCAGCATCGGCAACACGCAGAACTGTTGTCGACGCCATCGGCGTTTTGCCCGCGTTCGGTCAAAATGCGTGCGGCGTTGGTGACTGTTGCCGGAGCTTCTGATATAAATAGGCACTGCGTGCCGCAGCTAAAAGTCGCCTCCCTTCCCTCCCCCTCCCCCACGGCCTCGCGCGCGTCGGAAGAAGGCGCGTTTGCTCTACATACATGGTGATTGTAAAGGAGAACAGAGACGCCTACTTCTGCAGCCCTTAAGCGAGCACGGCGCAGAACGCGCGTTTGTTTGCCGTGCGTTCACTCCCCGTGAAAGACGCGCCCCTCGCGCCCTTTCACTCGCACATACAGCGTTCGGCGCTCGGCGACGATTTCTTCTCCAAATGACGTCATACGGAACCTCACGGCGACGGCGACGGCGACGCCGACGGCAGAAATCTGCTTTTGAGTGTCCATATAATTGCTATCGCAATAAAAGCGTAGTCTCAAGCACGAGCTGGCAAACGTGAGCATAACTAGCTCGAACGCCACGAACGCTCAATGTCACAATACTGTCGTGATGAAGAGCGCGGCAACGTGTATTGAACGACTTGTGCTGCCTCACAAAAAAAGGGTGGTTGGCATTCTCCGGAAATTTCCAAAGGGCCAGCGTCATGCGCTAGCGATTCGGTGAATATTTTTAGCCACGTCCATCAGGTTTGTAGTAGCTTCTAGGGCTGTCACCATGTTTGACTAACCTGTCGCGTGCACCCACCATAACAGGACGATGTTTTACTTGTACTTCCCTCAACATGTTTCCAATTTTCATACGTTTTCAGAGGTCATTCTTGGACTAACATTTTCCCTCCTTAACTCATCCCAATGGGAACAAAACACTTCGTGCTTAGTTTCTGACCAGCCCTTTTGTCTTCAAGCCTTTTTTTATATACAAAGTGGTGTACATAAGCACTGTAGGATGGGACAGAATTTTGCTAGACCAACTTGCGCTATTGTTGACCTAAAGCTACCAGGCCGTACTTACTGCCGTACATGCCATACTTACTGAAACAGAGCCTTGGTAACTTCTCATAGCAACAGCAGCCGAATACCATCGTTCAGCTGGAGCGTCCATCTTCGTTCCAAACCAGAGCGCATCCTCTTGTTTATTGTCAACTACTTGTGTGACGTTCAGTGTCTCAGCCGTCGTGCCAGAGATGAAGAACCAGAAACGGAGACACCTGTTCTTCGTGATGTCATGCCAGCCTGGAGGGCTCAACATGCGGCCACTGGGAGGCTTTACCAGGGCAAATCCACCTAAAAAAATTAAATTCCCGTGTTTTACGTGCCAAAACAACAATGAAGAAAATGCAGCTTCACAGGCTGACATTCTTTTTCACGTAATAAGCGGAGACTATAAAGTATACTTAGAAAAACACATCACATTGAAGAGACCTGCTAACCCCTGAACAAAGCATTCGAAACATAATAAACCATTTTATTATAGAACAGAATCATTCAAAAATTCGTTCTTGGTTCGAAGCATAGACGATTGGAACTTGCCACAAGATATAGTAGAATGTACTGATTTACAACCTTTTCTAAAGGCTGTTACCAATTATTTGTAAATTGTAAAGAATACGTTTTATTGTTAGCAGTTTATCGGTCGCAGTTGTTTGGCGCATTGCATTTTCGTTAGACCCATCTAGTGCTATAACTTGTTAATTGTAACTCATGTTGTTATTGCTTGATATTTACACGCTGTGCCTTCCTATCCTATGGAATCGTTTAAACATGAACTATGTACCTTGTGATTGCTTTCTATTGAATTGTTTAAACATGTAGTATGTCCAGTTCGTAGATGACAGCAATGTAACCGCAACTCCTGTCTTGGTTTGTGCGGACCAGTATGAATAAATAAATTAATAATAAATAAAATGCCGTAGTAGGGAAATCTATACTAATTTCGACCACCTGGGATTCCTTAATGTCCTACTAAATACAATACAAGAATTTTTTTTCTTTCCTTTTCGCCCTTAGCAAAATGCGCCCGTCGCGGCTGGCAAGAAACCCGCGACCTCGAACGCAGCAGCTTCACGCCATAGCCAATGGACTACCGCGGCCGGGTAGGCAAAGCCAGCTGCATGTTTATGATTGGCATGAGGGTCTTTAAGGGCCCGTTAGACAGTTTTATAAACGTCACGCTGGAGAAAAGAATTTCACACAGCACAATTCAAGAAAATGTGCGTATGCTGCAACGGTGACGTCTGAGTCTGACTTACTAAACCTTATCGTGACGTCGCGGGTTCTTTCACCATTCGTGGAGGCCGCATTTAGGGTGAACCGAGTGCTTAAAAGTCTAAATACTCACACTTTTGCTAATATTTATCTGATCACCAACATGAATCACAATTTTTCCAACGCAGCGTTTGCCGTATCCCACTTTTGGAACACGCTAACCCATCTCCAGTCCAACTCATATCAGAAATCTACCTTGAGGCCATGAGCTAGGAGTGTCTATACACTATGAATCCGAAGACATCTTTGCAATGTTTGTTGAAGTTCCCTTCGACAAACGTACTTTTAAATAATTTCAGTCATGTGCTGCTGCGGCTGCTGCTGATAATGATGTGTTGGGCTTTAGTGACACAAGGGTCCGGTATGGCCAAAGAATGTCAACAGTCCTTTGATGACTCAAAAGACGTCAGAAAAATAAATAATGTCCCACTCTTACCTGCAGGTGCCTGTCTCCCGTGGTCTGCTTGGGGTAGCATTACACTGCTACCTTTCGTTACTTCCCAGTTGTGCAGCTCCCAGCCACATGATCCAGATTCAAACGTGCACACTGTTGATAGAAAGAAACACGTTGCTTAGAAAAGTGGTATGCATTATTGCAACCGTCCATGCGCCTCTTGGGTCAAAAGAAGCATTATCTGCCCTCTTTGCTTTAAATCTCCACAATTGAAGCAAGTAGCACCTCAGGCAACGACGCACTCGAGTTTAGTCAAGTGACAATTCCATAAAGCAAACACGCAGTCAAGCAAACGAAACTGCATTATAAGCATGAAGTTTAAACAAAAATGAGGAAGAGCGTTGATCACTTTGAGGAAAGGTGTATTAGTACCGAACTATAGTTGGTAAAGATATAGTTAATAAATTATTATAGAAGGGTCCTAAACTTGAGTTCATTTGTATTTGTTTATATTTAGCACTTACTGTTGGTTCGTTTTCCTTCTTCAAATCATTCTGCTGTCATGCTTATATTGTTCTATTCATCACAATCTCCGCTACACCCTTTCGTATTCCTTCAGGGCTCATCCCCCGAGACCCTTCGCTGTTGTTCCACCTTTAATGCCTTTTACTTTATAGAGAGCTGCCCTTCCTATACCTCGCTTTTAACAGCGGAACTGTTTAAGCTCTTGGGTAGGCTGCATAGCTCCAACAAAAAATGTGGGACGATGCTGGAGGTAGTGCAGAAAGGGTCCAAGCGCAATCGCACACACCCCTGTGAACTAGCAAAGCTGCGTAAGTTCGGGGATGGTCCGTCGAGTGTACGCCGGAAAACCTCCGCCTGGCGATGACGTCACCATGCGTCGCCTAGCAACGCTTCGCCCGAGCGGCGCCGACCGCGCCACAGTTGCGTGAGCCATGACGTCATCGCGCACGCCGCATCGCTTCGCCTTAGCTTTGCCGAGCCATGACGTAACCGCGCCGTACGGAGTGATTGCCGCGGCTGCGCAGAGGCGGAGCTAAGGCGTGACGTCTTTACGCCGACCCACGGGATATATAGATCCTCGTCGCCACCGCGGCGACACCATAGCCCTGCCGTCTCCGCCCTGAGCACATCGCCGCGACGATGGGACGGCCGAAGAACAGCGTCACTCCGAAAGTGAAAGTGCGGCGCGAAAGCCCCCGCGCCGCTACTCGAAAAACGTGGCCGAGTCTCGAAGCATAACCTCGGAAAAACGTGACCGGACCGAGATAAAGCTAGGTGGGGTCGCCAGCTTCGTTGTTTTCCCAGTGTTTTCACCATTAGTGTAAAGTGCCCCTAATTTTTTTCTGTTCAACAGCTTCGACTGCTATTTCGTACCTCCCCTGTTCTCGGCCTGGGACGCTCAGACCTACTTTTTATCATATTTCGATTTTCTTGGTGTATCTAACAGGTTGAGTGTTCAAGCACTTTCACAACACGTCAGTTTACACACCTCGGGTTAACTATCGCATATGAATTATTTTTGGTTGTGTTGCGATGTCTCACCAATTTGGTGACAACGATGACTGATTTTTTTTCATTTTTGCTTTTTTTATCCTCCATTTCGTTTGGAGTCGAGGGCAGAATAAAACCTGCTGTTTTAAATTACGAATATTGTCACATTATCGTTTTCCCATGTCCTTCGTGTTTAACCCTTCATCGTCTCATTATGGGGCGGGGAGAGTCCTTGAAGCACTACAGTGAAACTAACTACCAGACAGACAGACAGACACACACACACAGGCTAACAGACCGACCGACCGACCGACCGACCGACCGACAGACAGAAAGACAATGAACATTATGAAGGTCCTAGGGAGTGACGCCGAGACTCTCTTACGGGGGAGTCGGGACGGGCAGGTCGTGACTGACTGCCGCGTCGCGGGCCCTCTGGAGAGCCCGTAGCTGAGCGGCTAGGTCTGAGCTCTTGAGCGCCTCCACCCACTCTTCTTCCGTGAAGAGATGATCGTGGTCCCGTTATGAACGACACTGCCAGAGCATGTGTTCTAAATTGCAAAAGGGATCGCTGCAATCCGCATAATCGGGCTCGAACGAGCCCGCGGTACCTGCTGACCCTGGCTAGGCTGGGATAGGATCCGGTCTGCAGCATGGGAAGGATGGCAGACTGAGGCCTGGAGAGCTGGGCATGGGGCGAGGGATAGACCCTCCTCCCGAGCTTACAGTGCTTTGTAATCTCGTTGAACGTGTGGAGCGAGTCGTTGTGGAGCCCCGCGTTCGCGCCCTCGAGCGGCGTTTTCCCGGCGTGGTGAGTGAGCGCGCGGGCGTGGGCCAGCTTGTTGGCGTTGGGAACGATGGGGGAAACTCGAGACCCCATTTGGGCCGGGAACCAAGTGATGACGGTCCCTCGAAAGCGAACCCGCGGCGAAGGCACTGACCACCGCCCGGGTATCTGTGTAGACCTGCGGCCTTCTCCTATCCGGGAGGGCGAGGGCCACTGCGACTTGTTCCGCAAGTGCCGGGGACGGGCCCCGCACCGAAGCGGTGTTAAGGAGGTTGCCCCTGTGATCTACCACGACCGCCACAAGTCGGTTGGACGAACCGTATCGGGCGGCATCGACGAACGCCTACATTGTGTTGCGAGTGCACGTTGTGCGGGAACGGCGAGACCGTGACGGCCTCCCGCATCCCCGCGTTGAGCGCGCGCCGCCTCTCCCTGATGGCAGTGGGATTGCAGCGCAGCGCCTCCAGGATCCGCCTTCCCGCCGGCGAAGAAGACAGCCTGACGACCTGGGCCGTCTGCTGTGCCTCGACAAGCTCGCCGAGTGTGTTGTGGACTCCCAGCTGCATGAGCTTCTCCGTGCTTGCGCTCATATGCTCATATGTCCTGAGGAGCACCTTTTTGATGCTCTTGCGCATCAGCGCTTCGAGCTTTGCCCTCTCGTATCCGTGCCAGCGATGCGTGGCGGCCATGTACGTGATGTGGCTCATTAGGAAGGCGTGGTACAACCTGAGGAGGTTGTCCTCCCCCAGCTCCCCACGACTGTTGGAGAATCTTGTGATGAGCCTGACCATGTTGTGGGTTTTAGAACGTCTAGTTTTTAAGGGTTACTAACATTTGCACAAAGTCAATTGTTGCGAGGCAGGCACTAATGGCAGCATGAGCGAAACGGCTCTCGGTATACCCAGCATTTCTTTCGTATTTTAAAAACTTCAAGTGCCTGCGCAACAGGTAAGTGATAGTAAAGTATTTATGTTGCGCAATATAACTTTGCTCTTACCGTTCTTTGTGTCACATGAGCCATTCTTGAGCTCGAAGTTGTCGATGGCAATCATACCAGGGTTCTGAGGTTTCAAAATGGCCTCGAAAACAAGCTGTAAGAGTGGTCAAATAACATGGGTCAATACTACTATGCCTAAGTTATTATCAGAAGCACACTCGCATCAGTGCTGAAATTTAGAATTGCTGCACGCTTATCCTAAATTTTTTTCGGCAAAACTTGCTTGTAGTTTCATATTGGTAGTATCAAAAAATGCTGTGAAGTACCTGTCAAGGTGTTTGATGGCGCAGGCAACTGACACTTTGATATAAAATTATTTGTATAAATCTGGCATATGCCGCTTTATCCATGAGCCATGGAAATCTGATCACATCAATCAAGATAATAAATGCAACACTATGGGCGCTATAACGTAATATGATTCCAAACTGTTTTGATTCCAATTTCTGCATTCAGCCTCCACGATTGGTGAAAACATTTTCGGGCCACTCCCAACTTCGCCTGTCTGTCACGCGACGTCACGAAAACCGCGATAGCTCCCCATCTGATATAACGTGTACACACTGATTATGCATGATTAAACCGCACAAAAGAAACAAAATAATCATTCCTGATTCGACTCCTTTTCACCATTCGCCCTCTGCTATTGGTCCAATATTTTCCGGCTACGCCCAATTCGCCTGTCCGTCACGCAACTTCACAAAACCGCGAAATCTCACCACGTAAAAGTGACGTGTACGCGAAAATAATGCATTAATATGCCGAACAAGACTGAAAAAATTTCTGAATAACCACAGACTGCCACGTTCCGAAAGGAATAGAAGATGGCTGCCGCCGATCGCACAGGCCCTCGCTACTCACGCCTACCGGTGAGCATGTATTTATTTGCGCATGATAAACCTTTTCGTGTGGCAGTAAAACGTTATCGAGCCCTCTCGGCATGCATACGACATCGCTCTGCCAACTCTTCCTTGCTGAGGATCCATTTTAGCGGCATTCTTATCCTTACGTTGCACGCCGCCGCGATTTTCGACCGCCCACCGCAAGCTAAGTATGGCGAAGCGGACCCATCGGAGAAGCCGGCATGACCCTCTTCATGCGATTATCTATGCTCACTGTGCTGGCTCGGCCCCATCGTAACCCTCTCCACTAGAGCGTGCTCCTCGCCTCTTGTCAGCTAATTAGATAAGAATAACCGCTGAGTGTAGACAATGTTATTGGTTTTGAAAGCGAACAAAGGTGGCCTTTTATAAACGATGAGAGTGTTTGATTGGGTTGTTCAGACAACGTTGCGGGTCACCGCCCGATGCTTGCGTCGGTGGTTACGTATATTTGACGTCAGGAGTTTGGAATCAAAACAGTTTGAAATAATTTTACGTTATAGCGCCCTATGTGTTTGAAGCTGCACTGCACACAAATTTAAATCATTTTGTGAGAAAGCAAGTCAAAGTGACAACATTTAACGTGTTTCTCTTGCGGTGCTGTTGAAATGGAGATGAATTCATCAACTACTACATCCGATCTAATGTTTACGTATATATAAAGGGGCCCGGAAACACTTATTATCGAAGTTGAGAAATCAATTTGAAGTTAAATTAGGCTATTTCAGAAATACCTTGCCGCTATAAATAGTTCAATGCGTTCAGCAGAAGCAGAGTTATTGAAAAATCAAGCAGAGCGTTCGCGGTGCTTCCGCTCCTTCTCCAATGCCTCGCACTGCGAAGGCTACGGTGTAGCAGGGCGTGCCAACAACGCTCCTCCTACTGAACGTCAACGTGGCGCACAGTTCAAATTTGATTTTGTATGATCACGTACACGTCACTAGTTCCGATTTGGTCGTCTACGACCCGCCAAACGCCGTTGTCCTCATGCGAGTCGCAAAGTTATAGGGACTATGGAGCCGCAGTGCGCTCAGCCTGCGGACTCGTCGCGGCACCCTGCTGCGGCCGCAGTATTTTACGTAGCAGACCAAATCTACATGCAACTGTGTACTGCTTACGCGCAGAGTTTGCGTCGTGTAGCGTGCAGTTTGGTCATGCGTCGTGGAGCGGACTGGCTATGTCCTACTCCTTCTTGACCGATGGATAGCAGCCACATCCAGCTGCCGAATTTTGAGGCGCTATTTATTGCTCAATACGAAGCCAAGTCTGCCGAGGCATCAAACCAGGAGCGGTCAGGAATGAGCACGCACTGGGCAAGCGTGCGTGCGGTCTGACCTTAAGTTTCGCATAGTTCGAGGCTGGCTGAGTGTTCAAAACTAGTCGAAAATTAGCAAGAGACGATGGCTACGACACCGATAAGCAGGGTTGCCAAAGTTTAATTCCAATGCGGGCGGCCGCGGTCGCGCGTGAGCGGACGATAGTCAGCTTCTTTCGGAAGTACGTAAACATTACCGCAATTCGAAAGCAGAGTTAGGATTAGTTCAGCCAGTTTCTTAAACTACTTCAGTAAATATACACAGTAACAGTACGAAATTGTCCACTGATCCAACCACTCTTCTTGACTGCTGTCAGCTATTGGCCAATAGCAGGCGCGTATGGAAATGTGCTATATTACGAAATAAAGTGCGTTGAAAAGATTGAGGAGCAGGCTTTTGTTGAAAAGAGAGCATTTGAGAAAAAGGTGACTTCGCGCTCCGCTTGCGAGCTCCACGCGCCATGCACAGCTGCAAAACTTAATTGAGAAGCTCACAGTGGCATATACTATCAGCGGACTACGTTTTAAAGTGAAAACCTTAATGGTCCAACTGTGCAAAAAATCCGGCGTTGACTGTGCGTTCACCATGAGCGAAATTTTTTTTACCAATCACAGCACTGCGCGCACCCCTCGGTTCCTTGCAGCACCACTAGATGGCGCTTGCGTCCGCGCATCCGCGGCAGCGGCGGCGCCGGCCACGCGTGCACAAGAAAAAAAAAGAAGCAGAAAGCTCGCCTTCGTGCATGGCATTCGCCGCAAGTGTTTCCCGCTAAAGAAAATGGTTGCATAAGCGGCATTTACCGGTAAGCGTGAGAAGAACTCAGTAATCATTGAATACAAACGCGTTCAATTTACCTAGAAGTGTATGTACATATTTTTATTTAATAAATGTCGTTGTCTCTCTCTACTCCTAAAGGCGAAGCTGAAGTGTCTCCCAAGTTTTTCTTTCATCAAGCACGAGGGGTGGGTCAAGACCCCTTTAAAGTATGTAAAAATGGCTTCACGTGGTTATAAATTAGCTTATGTTGTTACGTTGCTTCTCACTGTCGACTACTGGGACAAATGACGGCGTCGATCAAAATGACACTTGCCATTGAAATTATTTGCCGAGTTCGAGTACCTTATCGTGTTTAGAGTGAACGCCATCCTAAATTCCAGGTGTTTCTTTAGGGGCGAAGCTCCTTAGGGTCAAGCCTTGTCTCTCGTCGCGCCGTCGTAGCCACGCTAGTACTCGCCGCTCCCGCTAGAGGCGCAGCTGTGCTGTCTTTCTCGTTCTCTCGCATTATCGACGCGCGCGCTCTCTCTCGTCCGTAGGTAGGGACGCTGCGGTGCACAAGGCCTATGTAAGCGCTGTATATATATATATATATATATATATATATATATATATATGAATACGCCATGAAGCGCATGGTGCTGCAGGCGCCGTGTTTTGCGGGGAATAGGCAGCAGGTTGTTGCATGACGATGCAGGCAAGTACCTCGTGTCGCCGCAGTTCTTGACGCGCGATCTGCCGTATAGTAGACGAAAGATCGGCGGACGGGCTCTCATCGACGCTGGCAACGGTTGTCACATTCGCCAGTCGTCCAAATTTTGGCGCAATGCGACGAGTCTTCAACGTCTCAAACGTGCGGCTGTGACGTACGACATCCGAGACGGAATCAACGTGTTCCCTGCCTATAAGGAAATTGTAGACATTTTCTGCAATTCTTTTAAGATATCCGACTCGGTCTTCCTCCGACATCTGTGAATTTATTATTTCGCACAGCTTGAGGATCTCTTCGATGTACGTAGTGCACGTTTCTCCAGAAATCTGAGCTCTTTGAGCTAGGGTTCGCTCCGCGCGTTTCTGTTTGGCGTAGGAGTCTCCAAAACACTTCTTAATTTCTTCCATGAAGCGCTCCCACGTTGTCAGGGAGTCTTAGTGATATCCGAACCACATCAGCGCTGTCTCACTCAGAAACAGTACGACATATTCAAGCTGAGTGACTGAGTCCCAACGGTTGTAGCGGCTCACCCGTGCGTAGTCCGTCAGCCACTTGTCGACATCTTCGCCTGCTTTTCCCGAGAACGAGCGTGGTTCCATGAAGTGGTGCAAAGGTCCAACTGGCGTTGACCTTTGAGCTGCTACACCTGGCGCTGGCGTTTGTGCACTTCCGTCCTGAGACATGATGAACGTCGTTGGCGAGAGCCCGGCAAGACGGCGGCTCCGGCGAAGTTCTAGATGTTGCGGCTCCGTGGTACGTTGTGTCGTACCCTGCACCTCCACCACTCTGTTACGCCAAGAGGCGTTTATTGATAAGCGAAGTAGAGTGAGTCGCGACGGCCTTGATCAGCAGAGTGCCGACCGAGATTCAGCTAGCTAGCCGCACTTCGTCGTCTTCCTTCACACCTCTTGGATGCCCCAAATCCTGTTGAGGCGTACACCCAGAACGCACCTAAGATCGAGTGTCACAATATATATATATATATATAAACATATTGTTACGGGGAGTATTTAATTAACCGTGAACGGCTAGGGCTTCCCAAGTCAAGACTGTACAGAGCGCACAGGTTCCAGCAGGTTTTCAGTCCGACAAGAGAGCCTCTGACCGAGCCCCACTACAATGTCTTTGTCTTTGCCATTGCTCGTGACATTATCCCCGGCCGATGAAGCACCGTCCCGGTGCTTGTTGTGGTCAAAATGGATTATCACAGTTGTAAAGTTTGAGGCGGGAAACATGTACGATGTCAGTTCGCGGTGCGGCAGTCGATGAGGTGGATGCCATGGGAGATATCTCATAAGTGACAGGAGTCACCTGGCGCAGCACGCGATAGGGTCCGACGTACCGCGACATTAACTTTTCACACAGGCCGACGCGACGAGATGGGAGCCAGAGAAGGACGAGAGAGCCCGATGGAAAATCAGTATCCCGGTGTCGACGATCGTAGATGGCCTTTTGTGCGGTCTGCGATGACGTGAGCCGAGCGCGGGCTACTGTGCGCGCGACGAGCGCACGCGTGATGACATCTTGCGCATAGGAAGTCATGGACGTGGAGGCCGGATCAGAAGAGAGCAAGGTGTCAAAGGGTAGTAAGGGATGGCGTCCAAAGAGAAGATAGAAGGGTGAGTCGCCGGCAGTTTCATGACGCGATGAGTTGTATGCAAATGTGACGAACGGGAGCGCAACGTCCCAATCATGGTGGTCATCGGAAACGTACATGGAAAGCATGTCGGTCAGTGTACGGTTTAAGCGTTCGGTGAGTCCATTACTTTGAGGGTGATATGAGGTCGTGAAGTTGTGATGAGTAGCACATGATCGAAGTAGATCGTCAACCACACGAGACAGGAAGCAGCGACCGCGATCTGTGAGTAGGTGACGTGGAGCACCATGTTGGAGGATGACGTCGTACAGTAGAAAGTCGGCTACGTCTGTGGCGCAGCTGGTTGGCAACGCTCGAGTAATTGCAAATCGAGTGGTATAATCCGTAGCGACTGCAATTCATTTGTTGCCTTTCGTGGAAATTGGAAAGGGACCCAGCAAGTCCAGGCCCACTCGATGAAATGGCTCGGCTGGAACGTCAATTGGCTGAAGGAGACCAGCGGGTAGAGTCGCAGGTTTCTTCCGACGCTGGCACAGGTCACAAGATGTTACGTAGCGGCGAACGGACCGATAAAGGCCCTTCCAGAAAAAGCGTCGTCGTATGCGATCATAAGTTCTGGAGACGCCTAAGTGCCCGGAAGTGGGGGCGTCATGAAACTGGATGAGGACATCCCTGCGCAGATGATGCGGGACAACGAGCAGGAGTTCTGCGCCGTCGGGGTGCATGTTTCGGCGGTAAAGAACGTTATTCTGAAGCAAGAACATGTTGAGGGAAGGGTCGAGGGTGCCGGATTGCAGATGGTCAATAATAGAGAGCAAAGATGGATCTCGACGTTTTTCGTCGGCCACATGGGTGAAGTCTGTTATCGCCAAGACACAGGTGTCGGGGTCCGTTTCAGTGGAGTCGGATGGTTCAACGGGATCGCAGGAGAGGCACTCGGCGTCATTGTGTAACTTGCCAGATTTGTACACTACCGAGAACGTGTACTCTTGTAATCGTAATGCCCAACGGCCGAGCCTCCCTGTGGGGTCTTTGAGTGTTGAAAGCCAGCAGAGCGCATGATGATCTGTTATGACCACGAACGGCCGTCCATATAGGTACGGACGGAATTTCGCGACAGCCCAGACGAGAGCTAAGCACTCCCGCTCAGTAATTGTGTAATTCTTCTCCGACTGTGACAGAAGACGACTAGCATACGCTATCACACGGTTGGCTCCGTTCTGTGTTTGGGCGAGGATAGCACCAATGCCATGGCCGCTTGCGTCAGTGCGAAGTTCTGTTCTAGCAGCCGGGTCAAAATGAGCCAGCACAGGTGGTGTAGTGAGGGCAGAAATCAACGATGCAAAGGAAGACGGTTGGTCCGCGCCCAAAGAAAAGGCCGCATCCTTTTTGAGTAGGTCCATGAGGGGTCGAGCAATGTCCGCGAAGTTGAGAACAAAGCGGCGAAAGTAGGAGCAGAGCCCAAGAAAGCTGCGTACTTCTTGAGTGGACCGTGGAACTGGGAACTCGCGGACGGCACGGACCTTGTCAGGGTCTGGTTGGACACCAGTAGCGTCGACTAAGCGTCCAAGTAATTTGATCTGGCAGCGCCCAAAGGTACACTTAGACGAATTGAGCTGGAGGCCAGCCCGGCGAAAGATGTCGAGAATGGCCGACAGACGAGGGAGGTGGCTGTCAAAGCTGGGCGAGAAAACGATGACGTCGTCCAGATAACAAAGACAGGTCGACCATTTCAGACCGCGTAGAAGAGTGTCCATCATGCGTTCAAAAGTTGCAGGAGCATTACACAACCCAAAAGGCATAACCTTAAATTGGTAGAGGCCGTCGGGTGTGATGAAGGCGGTCTTCTCGCGGTCGCGGTCATCGACGGCAATTTGCCAGTATCCCGAGCGGAGATCTAGCGACGAGAAATATTTGGCACCATGGAGGCAGTCGAGCGCATCATCAATTCGTGGGAGAGGATACACATCCTTCTTCGTTACCCGATTGAGATGGCGATAATCGACGCAGAACCGCCAGCAGTTGTCCTTCTTTTTCACAAGCACTACAGGGGATGCCCAAGGGCTAGAGGAAGGCTCTATAACATCTTTATCAAGCATTTTCTCTACCTCCTTTTGGAGGACTTCGCGCTCAGAGTGAGATACTCGGTAAGGGTGCTTGTGAAGGGGGCTGGCGTCTCCAGTGTCGATGCGGTGGGCGTCCTAGTGGACTGTTCGCAACATCAAATACGTCCAGGTACGAAAATAGGACACCACGGAGTGCTGCACTTTGGGAAGGTAGGAGGTCGGGGGATATCATTTTGTCCAGAAGTGCCTGGGTTGGCGCCGGTATGGCAGGTTGCGTCGCGGTCTCAGCGTCAGCAGCGAATGCAGAAACAATACATTCTGCCAAAGGTGACAGTTCGACTAGTGAAATTCCTTGAGGAAGAACATGGGTCGAAGTAGAAAAGTTGAGGACTGGAAGCAACGTTTTATTGTTGGCAATAAGCACTACGGTATGGGAAGTGCGATGTTGCGCGAAAGGATCAGATCTGTGAGGGGAGCGACCACATATTCACCATCAGGGACTGGGGGAAACGGTGACATAAGGACGTAGGTAGCAGCCTGCGCCGGTAGTCGTAGAAACTCCAGGGAACGTAGGCGAGCGTTACTTGATGCGGTGTCATCAGGACACAATGGCAGTTCGAGCCGCAAAATGCCAGAAGAACAATCGATGAGGGCAGAGTGGGCGCTCAAGAAGTCAATGCCAAGAATGACATCATGTGGGCAAGCGTCGAGAACGGCGAAGAGAACTGAAGTGTGGTGGCCGGCAACAGTAACGCGGGCAGTGCAAATACCAAGAACAGGTGTTCGGGTGCCGTCAGCTACTCGCACAGTAGGAGAGACGGCAGGTGTCAGCACTTTGCGTAGGCGGCATCGGAGCGTAGAACTCATAACAGATATGTGGGCGCCAGTATCGATGAGAGCAGTAACGGGCACGCCGTCGACGAGAACACCGAGCAAATTGCGTCTTGAAGTAGGGGTCGATAGAGGTTTTGCGGTCCTTGTCGTCAATGCAGCCTCACCTCCCGGAGCTGCACTGGCTAGTTTCCCGGGTGGTGTCCAGAGGAAGCCGGAGAAGGAGAGCGACGGCGTTGAGGGGAGCGCGACTGGCGACTCTGAGGTGACGGCGATCGGCTGGACCAGTGTCCTTGTGCGGCAATATCGGCGTAGGTCGATTCTGAGCGCGAAGAAAGACGGTGAGGATCACGGGCCGGGAGTTGGTCGTCAAGAAAAAATGTGCTGTAGTACGGGCCAAGATCTTGGCGGCGGTCACCGGGGAAACTTGGTCGGTGATTCCGACGATTGCGGCAGTGGCGTGAAATGTGGCCGACGCGAGAGCAAGAAAAACAGATTGGTCGATCGTCAGGCGTCCTCCACTCAGAAGGGTTGCGGTAGCGGGGTGTGAACCGAGGAGCGGAAGCGGCAGCAGCAACAATTGGGGCGGTGTGGTGTTCAGTGGGAGGACCGGACGCGCACATGGGCGGAGGGGCGTAACTGGGGGCTTGTGGAAATGCGACGCCCATATTGGCAACCTCGTGACGTACGACGGCCTGAATGAGAGATATTGTCGCCAAATGGTCGTGAGCAGGTGCCTGATAAGCGGCTGGAGCCATGGCTTCGAGCTCCTGGCGAACACTCCTGGCCAAGTTGTTAGGCGGCGAGAACGGAGGGGGCGTCATGGGATCATCGCACGAGGATGTCACAGCTGTATTCGGGATTCTGTTAAAGCGCTGAGTAATCCGCCTGCTTTTGGCTTGTTCAAACCGCCGGCATTCAGTGATAATGGAGTCAACCGTGGTGCAGTTCTTACACATCAGGATATTGAAGGCATCGTCAGTTTTGCCTTTCAACACGTGGCCAACCTTGTCCGTCTCTGGCATGTCTTTGTCAATGGTACGGCACAAGGCTAGTACGTCTTGAATGTATGCGACGTACGACTCCGTGGACGTCTGAGCTCTGGCCGCCAGCTCGTGCCGGGCTGTCATTTGGCGCGCGGCCGATCGGTCAAACAGTGCACGCATCTTCTCCTTGCATAGGTCCCAACTTGTAAGTTCTTCTTCGTGCGTGTTAAACCACACCCGAGCCGTGCCCCGTAGGTAGAAAATGACGTTGGCAAGCATTAGAGTCTCATCCCACCTGTGGTGCTTGCTGACGTGCTCGTACAATAGGAGCCAATCGTCGACGTCTTTGTTGTCCGTGCCGCAAAACGTGCCGGGGTCGAGGGGCTGCGAAAGGACCTCGGTCAGCGGCGCCGCAGGCGCGGGCTGCGATGACTGCGTACTGTCTTCAGGCCATGGAGGCGGGAGAAACGTGGCGTCCGCTCCGAAGATCCAGGGCCGGGTGGAATAGAGCCCGCAACCTCCACCAAAAAGATGTTACGGAGAGTATTTAATTAACCGTGAACGGCTCGGGCTTGCCTAGTCAAGACTGTACAGAGCGCACAGGTTCCAGCAGGTTTTCAGTCCGACAAGAGAGCCTCTGACCCAGCCCCACTACAATGTCTTTGTCTTTGCCATTGCTCGTGACAATATATATACATACCGGCGTGCGGTTCCGGAAGCCGGAACCGGAAGCCAGCTTCCGGCTTCAGGAGAACGCTTTCGGCGTTTTGCCCGAATGATCCCCCAGCCGGTGCTTCGCCCACTCATCATCATTCACTTCGTGAATATGCGGTGTTTTTTTTTATTCGGAATACCTTAAAAAGACTGTTACATGCAGGCACCTGTCATTTTTGCTGGTAGCTTACGGGCTGGCCGACATTGGCAACAGCAAAAATATCACCGAAATTTTCTCTTTTCAAATAAATTGTGAAGATCAGCTATTAATTACTACATTTAGAGACATGTCTTTGTTGCGAAATTGAAGCCGAGGAGTCTTTACCTATGTCTACTCAGCGAAGATCTTAAGGCTAGCACCAGTTTTGAAGGATTCGCCCCTAATATCCGGCAAGAAAAATTGCCGACGTTTACGATACTCCCGGCTAATGCGAAGTTTGAGCGCAGCTGTATGAGTGTTTTCATTTCGTCATATATTGGCTGGCGCGGACAATCAAACGGAGCGAAGTGTGGCGCGGCTGCCTCGCTAATCTGGTGGTCGCAAGAGGCAGCGCGTGGGTGACACGCGGGCGCGAATCACGGCAGCCGCCGTAGACCGATCCCCGCTCATGCAATGATTGTTTCCGTATATGATATCGGTAGCGTCATCGGGGAACAGACGACGCACGCTACTCTGGCGCCATCTCGTAGCCATCGTCACCTAAGCAAGTCTTGCACGGCACAACGCTTTCTTCTCACGCTTTCGCCAAACCCTCCTCCACCGCTCTCTTCACCGCTTTCTTCCTCCACCGCTTTCTTCCTCACTATCACCTCTTTCATCCGCACTCCGCGTTCGGTCTTTCATCCTTCACTGTGCTCGTTCGTTCGGTTACGATGACGCCGACGCTCGTAGTAGGAACGGGCGCCCTAAAAGGTATACGCTCTAAAATACCTCGCCGTTCCAGTTAGGAAAATCTTGAACTGTTAGAGGAACTCTTTTATGCAACAGTTAACTGAAACAAGAATGTATTTAGTAGCACCCTTTAAGCTCGCATATCGCCAAAGTGAGGGCCACGGTGGTGCCGTAGCCACTTCGGCGTTGCGGTGCTAAGTCATAGGGCGCCCGATTGAATACTGGCGGCGATGACCAGATATCGATGCGGGCGAGAAAACAAAACACCTGTGTGCCGTGCATTGGGTGGATATGACAGAACTCCATGTGGTGAAAATTAATTATTCGGAGCCTCCAACTACGCGTGCCTCATAATCATATCGTGGTTATGGCACGTAAAACCGCAGAATATATATATATATATATATATATATATATATATATATATCATTTCCAAAGAGGTGCTATTTTTAGAATAATCGCTAAACCCACGTGGATTTGCTACTCCTCGGCTTTAATTTCCAAGAGCAACACACAGTGGTTCATGCATCTGCCCACTTTTAGGTTGACTTTGACCCAGCTATACTTATGCAACACTTCCTCTGTCACGTGGAGTCTTTATATAACGGCCTCGTTTCTCCAAAGAAAAGCAGCTCCCATACCTAAAAAGAGACCACGACTTCAACTTGTCCAAGTATTTGAAAATGTTACCCTAAGGAACGATGCTGCGTGGGACACCTTCATGTGTGTTTTAGCATGCACTCTAAGGGAGTGCTTAATTACGTTTATTCATTTGGAGCATTTTAAAGATGAGTTTCAGGCATACCTGGTGTGGGTCGTCGGATAACACTTGTACCTGCGCCTGCTGCCAGTCTTTGCCCTGAGGTCCAGAACGCGTCCACAGGAGGCTGGTCACATTGTCCACACGCTGTAGAAGGTTAAGCTGTCCGAGGTTTGGGTGCCACATGTTGTACCTGGTACGAGAACAACCGCTCATCTTAAGCGTTCACTGTAACCTGAGGTAATCACGTTATATAACTAGCGATGCAAAGGCCATTCTCTTGGTTCAAAACATTCGGGATTATACAGAATTATGGGCCGGATGTGGTGTCGCTTCAAGAGTGGCACCGGAAGTTACCATGAGAATGCTCGGACGGGCAGAGCGCTTTTGTCAGCCTTAGTTACATGATGCATCAGTTTCAAGCGCGTTGACATAGATCGCTAGCAGAATTGAAAACGATGATTACGATCGAGCAGGTAACGTCGGATCTGCGTTAGAATCGCCGAATTACAAATGAATCATTGCTTGTACCATATATTTTCATATTGGCTACTATCTTTGTTGCGAAAGCCTATAACAGTGACAGTGACAAGAACTTTTATTGGTCCTGAGAAACTGGCCAGGGGGAGCCAAAGGCTGCCTCAGGTTAAGCCTATCGCTTATTTTTTGTTGCTACTGAAAAGTTGATTTCATTACCTATTCCCGCCGCAACGCCTTTTTATAGCAACTAGGTATTTCAATACAGAAGTGACTGTGTGCATCAATTTCTAGCAGAGTAAAGGAATTATTGATGTGCAGTCTGTGGTTTTTCCATAGCTCGCAGTACTTATTTAGAGAGGAATACTCGCCCTTCACAAAGCCCTCAAAACGTAGAAGGGCCTGTTTCGAGAGCAAGGAAAGCTAATTATTGATTTACGGTTTTTACACGACGAAACAGTCTTAAAAGTATGAAACTACAAAGAAAGAGCTAAGCCAAAAAAAGAAACACGTGCTTATATTTGCAATAAAATGGTTTCCTTCCTGTGTGAATGCTGATGCTGTTTTCTTCTAAACACACTTTTACCCGTGTTTTCTACCGTCGTTGCTTGTAAAAAAAACTGCGGCAGAATGGTAGTGATGGGAGAGAATGTTCGCGGTTACCTTGCAGCGCAGAGCTGGATTAGCTACGATGACAAATTGAAGCCAATTTCGTATCTAGTGGACTAAGTATATTGGATTCGACTACTCACGAATATTCCGTTGAAATAACACTTTACAGATCACTAACACGAGCGCGAAGGTTACCTGCACGATTACCCTGCCGAAAATATATGACCTTTCGTTCTGGAAAATCACGACATAGGCAGGGAATTACAACATAGGAAGCTCTACTGTGTCTATAATTCAATTTCCCGCTCTTGTATTTTTAAATATACCTGTTATATTTTTTCTCTTGTTTTGGTTACTTTGTGACACAAAATTCTGAAACACAATATAAATATGTGTAGTACATATTTTTGCGCATACGCCTGGTCTCTTTCCGCCTTTATTTGACAAACGCCAGACACTGTGTCGAAAATAGAATTAAGCAATGTGCCTTCTGCGGATGGTTTCTTGTACACTGGTACACTGCTGATAGTTATGACTGGACCTCTGGCACCTTCTTTGTGCGAGAACATAAGCGGTAAGAAATATCATGCATCCAAAATCACTGCGTTCTAAGGATAGGCCTTACCAGAATGTGAAACAGCGTCCATTTTCCGGTGTTGGACTGATCCGGACAGAGACCAGATGAGCAATTTTCTCGTTGAAGAACACGTTTCTGGCATACATGTAGGCACCTGAGAGTAATTGAGCGTTTTCTTATTAGGTCTATTGTACAAAGAACCAGTACACAAGTCTGAGCTTGGTTGAGCGATGAACTTTTCCTAATAAACAGATACAAAAACTTGCTGCGTTCCGAGTCTCGTTAGGCTCCACTTAAAAAAAATGCTCGCAGCACCCCTATTATTCACGTGGGACAATTTCTAACGCATTATCTGCACCTTTGTTCCCCGTGCAATCAAATAAAACCGGAGCAGAAAACATCTGGAAACCACCATAAATATTTAAAAAAAATTGCCAGGGTGCCGTTCGGATCGGCCGCACCGTTAACGAAGATATAACCTAGCACGTGAGAGACGACACGTTTCTATGTAAATTTTCGTCTTATGCGTGGCTTCCTGGAAAGTTTTCAATGTCTGTCCTTCGCCAACGAAAGAAATAACATGTTCATGACGGGCACTGTACAGGGGCAAATTTGTGCATTTACTGTTGTGTGTGCTTGCCCCGCCCCTGGGTTTCTCCGAGAGACGCCGGGGAAAATGAATAATTATTTTTATCATCACCTATCATAACTGGGAGGTAGTGCGATCGATACCCAGCACCTCCACCACTTCTGAGGCAACTGTTAGACAGCAGGTCTTCCTTTTATTTAAGCGAGCGAGCAACCCACTATAACGCCTCGAGTGGTGATTGATGACTATGTACAAATGAGGAAGATGAACTGCCCACGCGGCACTCACAATATCTCTTTCATCAATTATATTATAGGCTAAGTGCAGAACTTACGCAGGATTATTTCCGAAAATATATTTTGAGGTACAATATGTATTTGTTCTAGATGTTTGAATTCACCTGCACGCATTGTGCAGAAGGGAATCTTTTTTTTATAGTCTGGGCCTTGCCTCATCAGTTCTTATCCTTTAGCTCGTCCATAACACTGTAAAGAACAGTACAATTATTTCACCCTGTGCCACTTGAGTTAGAATGGTACGCACCATTACGCTCCCCGCTCTCCGTGGGCTGCCACCTCAGTCTCGCTGCGCCTGCGCCCCCTGTGTAAAGCACCCATCTTAGGTTGGCGGCTGAGCGTTCTGGAAACCAGCCGCAGTCGAAGGGCGTAGAGAAGTCGCAGCTCACACGACGGGAGGCCTCCCCTGAAAGTGGCAAACTCGTTGATGTTTTCTAGAAATATTTCAGGCCTCAATCGCCCGGGAAAGAGAAGGAGCTTTTATCTGAATTTCTTCGCGAAAAAAAGCAAGGTAATGCTAAAGGCCGGTAGGTATGACAAGGGTTCAACCTGAGGAGAAAAACTAAATATTAATGATTGCATCCATGAAATGTATACAGTGTACAACCGCGGAGATACGTTCAGAAATTAAGAGGACAAACAATAAATATTTTAAATTTCGTACAATAGATTATAAATAACCTTGTGCGGTATACGTGAGTCATAATATGACGAACACCATGTTTTGCTGTACTATTGTAAACATATTTGAAAGTACTTTACGCATAACTGAATTATGCTTATTGCGAGACAGCACGACGATTGAATATGAGGAACGTGTGACGCAGTCGCAACACTCCTTCTCTTTATTCAAAACCGCGTACCAAGAAGATTATCAAGTTATGCATACAGAGCAGATGAACCAGCAGAAAAGAATAAATAAGAACAAGGAAAACTAAACAGTGCAAAAAACACAGACACGCACAAGGACAGCAGCCACCTCATAAAGCACGAGAATGACTAATGATCAGGCATGCCCAATTCTGAAATTCATTTGGATATGCATAATCTAGAGCTGAACAACATGTGAGGTTTCTGAAGTAAGGCAATGCTATGACCTTGTATAATATCCCTAGATAAAGTGACCTCAGTTATGGGCTTAGTGAATCAATTATATCTATGAACACCAAACAGTAGCAAAAAATACTCAAGGATAAAGCAATGAAAGTGAATTATTTTCAGTTAGTATGTGCAACAAATATATCACTATGTGCGGCATGACGTGACAAGAATCAATAATGATTGATTTCATGAACAGAGGCTAAACACGATCACAAGGCGTATTTTCATGCTGCGATATTCCGCTTTTACTTACATCTGGTCTATGCTTGTGCGAATATTCGATATTTACGAATATTCCTTAAGATATTGTGCTATTCCTTACTCGCTTATGAGCGAATTTCAATAATCGAACTTATAGAAATATATCAAACAAACAAATAAACATATTCTTTCGCTTATCAACCTTACTACCAATTAAAACACACTGAAAGAAAAAAAAGTGCGATTCTAAAACTCACAGAATTAACTGTATGCAGCTACCAAATTCTGTGAGACAGTCTCCATTGGTGTATACTCGAATCGTCCACATCGAATCTTACGCCAGCGACTCTATTGCCGACCTCTGCAGCGATGCTTATCATGGAATACATTGCTCTAAAGGATTTTTCACGACAGCGCTACTCGCACTGCTTTGAAACCATATTTTGAGGTGAAATTCGAACTGCTGTGACGCCGTACCTCAAGTCGAAATTCACACCTAATCCGTACCCTGAATTTACTGCTTATTTACAACAAAAAAGTGCGCCCAAAAATGTAGTAAACTATAAAACATTTATAATCGGCAGCTTCTGTTATGCTCAGAAAGTTGCATTGCTTAGCTCTATGAAGATAAGGCAAGCACAAATTAGTTTACCGTCGCCTACTGATTTCTGCACCTGCTACATTAGACAAATCTATTCACAGCATATTCACAGTCGCACGACCGCTGTGAATAGATTTGCGACATTAAACCGTAAGTTTGGTGACCGACACTCAGCGAATCAGCACTGGTTTGGCCTAAAAGCCAAGGCAGGCGCGGCGATGGACAGCAAAGCGTCACTGGCAGTTTGCCGTCCATCGGTGATTGGGCCACGGAACAAGCGCGCGGGCTAGACCGAGGACCGGAAAAGCGGCGAGCGTGCCTACCTAGTTCGTTTGCGCACTTACAGAACAAAACGGGTTAAGCCTGTAGGTGGAAAGCATGCGCAACTCAGCATAAAGTGCTTCCGTCGCGCAATCAAGGAAACACTTCACAGAACCGGGACTACACACGACGGGCAAACTCAAAACATTCTCGCAGCCCCTATATAAATAAATATACAGGTCGATTGATAAGCACGACAGTCAGCAAGAGCCTGGAAACAAATCGTCTGTGCTCCTATAATTGCAAAGTGGAACTCGCATTTTTGCATGAAAATGTCTGACTAACGGCATCTTGAAGATAAATTGCATTCAGACATAAACCTCTTTCTCTTTTCAAAAGCAAACAAGCAATTTGTTTCGAAGATTTCTCAACATCTAGCTTTTATGTTGAGTTCTTTATGCGAATTTCACAATAGTTGGATCTATTCGCTTTGAATATGTTCAGAAGGGAATAGGTTTGGGCATGTTGGTTATTAATCGTGACACAACTAACAGCGCAGTAAGGACGAGTGATCAGTCGAAACAAGGCAAGGCAGGACAAGTGTCCTGTCTCGACTTGTCCCTCAATCTTACAGCGCTATGTTAGTAGTATTACGTTGAATATATTAGACACTAATTATTATTCACTTCGACTTAGCTTCGAACCAATAAACTGATAGTCGCACAGGGCCGCAATTTTGTAGCGATGCCTTATGACTTATTCTATACTATTCTTATCATCCACCGCTTACGGCCGGCTTATCCCGTCGATAACGCGAGCAGACCGTCGCTCTGACCACTGACAAAGCGCGATTAGCGCGAAAAGGCATTATTACCGGAAAGGCATCGCTACAAAATACCGGCCCAGGACTAGCCGTATTCATTTATAGCATAATCACAGTGCATCAAGGCATTACAGAGAGGAGGGTTAATTCAAAAACACAGGATAAAATTTTACAGGTATCCCGACTAGCGAGAATTAAATGCCGTTAGAAAAATATACACCTCAGAAAATAATAATATCTAAGATGAACTCAGAGATGACATCGCAAAGTAAAACATTGTGTAATTTTGAAAGCAAATATTCCATTCAACTCTGGCTTTTATAATACCAACAGCATTCTAAAACTTCTGTTCTTTAATTATGCAAATTAGGACAGGGACCTCGTTTTAATCCACAGACGTCGATTACAATCCCACTTATATAGCAGACAGTTGAATGTACCTACAGTTAGCCTTGAAACACTTTTTACCTGAGCCCATAACCCAACCAATTGAACAAATCTTTGTAGCAAACTTACGATACCTTATAATTTGTTGGTGGTTATCAATCCGTTACCACTCGTTGGGTGAGAAGTTAATGCAGAAACAAAATTTCAGGATCTTTCAAGAGAACTCATCAAACACAGGCAAAGCCTTCGCTTTACTTACACTATTGTGACTTTAACCCTTGAACTGGCAGCTCAGCAATATTGTTGACTTTACAAAAAAAACAAAAAAAACATGTGCAAACACTAGACAAAACCAAATATTATTCGGTGCCTTTCGATTTACCTTAATTTATGTGCCGCATGCCCGATAAAAGTGGTATTTACAAAAATGTCAGCCGCGAGCAGCAGCAGATGTTTTGGTGACATAACTCGAAGACCTCGACGGCGTTTTCTTAGCGAACGTAGTGGTGATATTATCGGCAATGCGATATTTTTTCCTTTGTATAAGAAAGCTATTATGTTTTTCTACATCAAGGCACATCACAAGAACACACATTGACCTTGTCAAAGCAACCACGAAACATAAGTTGTGGATCACACATCTGCCTTAACCAGATGGTCAACAATATTTTTTACCCGCTGTATCTCTGTTAGTTTTCAGAGGAACCCTTTTATATTTAATTCGGTATGTATGTGAATAATATAAAGAAGAAATAAAGCAATAAAAATATTCTAGGTCAGATCTTGCTCATCTTGCCGGTTAAAGGGTTAAGCCACGTCAGAATATTACTCTCGAAATACACAGTTGCAAGGCGTGAGAAAAAAGCCTTAGAACTTCTGCGCGTGTGCATTTCATACTCATTGACTTGTGTCACCCTACAACGCACTCAATTCACATGCACTCACATCCTTCACTCTGGGTGTCTGGATGACAGTTGAGGTACTTGGTCTGGTCGATACTCATTCCTGGTGCGCCGGCTTCATAAAAGAACTGCGAAGAAGTACAAAGACAACGCTGTCGAGTAACGCGATCAAACAATGCTTCTTCTCATGAAATTGCCGTGGTGCGCTCATAAAAGCGGGGAAGCTCAGATCTTCTTGTAAGCTGCCTGAGATCATCGCCAAGGTGTGAACCCTTTCACTGCGATATCAGTTATACGGAGACTCGGGACGCGTAGACGCCGCCGTGTGGTGCAACTATCGAAGCCTTTGCATGCAGTGTTACAAGTCGCTGCGGAGGTGCGCATTGCGTTTGGCTGCAAAAACGACGAAGTCTATTTTACACACTCTCCCGACTCGCTCAATCAGCTCTGCCGGAGCCCGGGCAACGTTCTGGCTTCAGCTTCGGGAATACGCGTTGTGTATGCACACATGTTCGCGTTCCTGCTGAGGAGCTGTGTGCATACCATACCATGGTGCGTACACTGGTTTGAATGACACGGACAATAAGCGTTCAGCTACATAGACCTTCAATTTAGCATTGAGATCGCTTGGCACGTAAGCCCATCGTTTGTGTAAAGTATGACTTAACCGCAATTCTTTATTGGCGTTTGCTGAATTTACTACAAAAGCAAGCGGGTGCAATGCCAATGCCCTTAAAATACTCGTTTGAGGAGAGTGGAACTAAAGTTTGTTTTAGCGTAGGTTTCACTGTTTCAACAGTGTAGGCTGTTTAACCACGAATACATGCTACATCGAAGACCATGGTGGTTGGTGAATCTGGTGGCGTTAAGCCACAAATTTCTTTGAACATGCGTTTCAACCGTACTTTTTCCCTGTTAACCACAAGCAGCAGATAGAATCTAAGGAATCCAATAAGCATTAACATTAGAAATCAGCCACATTAAGAGAAACATGCATACGTAAGGCAAGACCAGGGGAGAGGATTGGTGCACAAAGTTGCTTGAATATGAGTCACGTCATTAAAGTTAGGTCGTTAAATTTGTCTCCATGGCTAGCGGACATTTGTCAATAGATAGCTGTACGTAAATGCAGACCCTCTAAGTATCAATTTCTTTTTATCTCACCCTCGCTCCAGCATCCCAGTTCCCCGTCTTAATGAACACCTTCGTCCATCTTCCAGTTTGCACTCTTCCGCTCAACATTGACAGTGGATGCGCTGTTGAAGACGCAGTGCTGGTTGCCGATTTAGGTAAAACTCCAAAAGTGAGAATGGACGAGGCTGCATTAGAGAGAGAAAGATTAAATCATTACTTCATGTATTGTATCGCACGTATACGTAGGTTTGATTGTTTCGCAAGGCAAACAATGATTTTGATTTACATGCTTGAAAAACAAAAAAGACACTCAATCCATTTTTTGTTCACTGGCCGGTATGGCATTGTGACTGTCGCGTTCTGCTGTTGGCCTAATCCCAGCCACATATATCGCATTCCAACAAAGTTCACGTATAACCATACGTCACGGAAATCTGAGTGCTTCAAGATATCTAAGAAAATTTCACTGAGTCATCCCAAACGTGAATTCACTAAAGGCTTTGGGGATAGAAACTGTACGCCAAAGAAAAACCGTGGATGTTAATGCTGTTTTAGCCATCACGATTGGGCGGTGTTTGTTCTTACAAAATAACAAAGAATTAGAAAGTTCCAAATATGCGCCCAGAACATAGGTGTTCAATCGCCCAATCAATCGCAAGCTTAAGAACACACACACACACATACGCACGCACACGCACACGCACACGCACACACACACACACACACACACACGCACACGCACACTAGCATTCGCGGTGAAATATGCGGGACGAACATTAGATAAAGCTGGCAATGGAAGTTGAGTAATTTAGCTCGAACAAATCAGTCAACCCAACTACTTTGCTTTGTTTTTACTGTTTCCTTTGACTGCTGACGCCAAACTCCGGTGACTGGGAAAAGCCATATATTTATTAATATAGATTTATAGGAATATTAAAGAAACCCATGTTGTCGAAACCTCTCGACCATCAGTATAATATAGGTAAAGTGTTGTTTCACATTGCATTGCCCAATGATTAGTACACCTAATGTATACAAGGCATTTCTCAAAATGAATTCGAAATTATTTTCTTGAAATGTCTCCGTTTTCTCCGAGAGGCGAAGCATTGGTTGCGATAGCAAATTTTAGACAGCTATACGAAATAAGGATGGTAGTTTTATTGGTCAGGTAAACTCGTAAACATTCACCGAGAAACCTTGTTAACAAGCATGGTGCCACGCGCGCATAAGCACACATGAACGCATCTCGCTCCTTGACCGCGAGCACTCGCTGTCAGAACGCTGGCGTGAGGTAGCGACTGGGATATAATTTTATTACAGAATGCTCAAAATAATGGCTCAAATGTGAAATCGCTTGCGATTTCACACTTGTAAATTTACAGGCGCGCGAAATGCGCCATTGGACCGTGCATGTGATCGCAGGTGTTGAACCTCTTATACAAATTTGAATATAAATTGTGGACGAGGAACCAATAATAACGCTGATCGCCAGACGACGTCTCTGTGGCCTGCTACACAGAAACGAGTCGAAACACGAACAATAAACACTTACAGAAAATTGATTGTTGCCTATTTTAATTTGTTTTCGCCGGAGATGACTGAATTAGCCGACACCAAGAATATTTCACTCTCCCACCAGGTTCTCACAAAGGAAAAAATGACAGCCGCCGCCATTCATCCATTTGAAATGGAATACCAAATTCGCATTCGCAGAAACAGCAGCTGTGAAAAACTCAACGAGAAATGGCAACATGTGAAACAGGCATTGTACTAATGATTAACTCTGTGATAATGATTCACTTTGTGATAAATGTGATAGCCTTTAATAACTTCATTATATAATTACTCATCCATTCATGCATTCGCTCATTAATTTCTATGTGCTCAATAACAGCATGGAGGCCTTATGACAATGGTGGCTTAACAAAATTTAGAATACGAAACTGAACGTGCAACTTATTGTAAAAACTCAGATGAAGCATAAAACATCAGGCAAATTACAAATCAACCGACCAAGGCAGAAAATAATGATATCTAGTCATATAAGATTCTGCTGAGTTTGAAAGCATGTTATTGTTTCATTTTCACAAAAAAAACACCTGAAACCACCTCCCCACTTCCATTGTTGCAATCGTCAATGCCACCGAATTCAAAAATGCCCTTGTTAACAACTTGGTGTAACCCTGCCACGCTGCTAAATTGTGTGTCTTTTCGTTTGATACTACCCACTCTTCTCTGTAATGCCTCGGCCTTAAGAGAAATTAAACGAAATGTAATAAGATGCGATAAAGTTGCGCGAGTCAGGTTCCACCATGTTTTCCATATGAATGCTGTACCCGCCGCGGTGAGTCAGTAAGCTAAGGCGTTGCGCTGCTGAGCCCGAGATCGCGGGATCGGATCCCGGCCGCGGCGGCCGCATTTTGATGGAGGCGAAATGCAGAAACGCCCATGTGCTTGCGTTGTAGTGGACGTTAAAGAACCCCAGGTGGTCAAAATTAACCCGTAGCCCTCCACTACGACGTGCCTCATAATCAAAACTGGTTTTAGCAAGTAAAACCCCAGAAAGAAGAAGAATGCTACACCACCCAGAAGGGTAACCATTACTTGAGCTTCGTGTGATTAAGATTTCAGTATTCTTAAGGAATGGTGCAGGTGTGGTAATAAGAAAAGCCTTCATTAATGATTCTGCTAAGTATCGACGCTTGTATGAACGAGAACGTCTGCAGAGATTATGCATGTGAGCGTAGTGCGTACGACACGAATATAAAATTGGCGGTGCGCCCATCTGGCTGCCCACAAAGGCTGCACTCTAGCAAAATATGAAGACGATGGTACCGTCATTAAATTAATAAATAGTTCACTTGCATGTATGCTTATGCTTATGAGATCTCGACAGCGCAGTCTAGGACAGCAGACAACTGGGTGGGGTGATGAAGTTAGGAAATTTGCAGGTCCAAGTTGGAATCAGCTAGCGCAAGACAGAAGTAATTGGAGATCGCAGGGAGAGGCCTTCGTCCTGGCGTGGGCACAAATATAGGATGATGATGATGATTATGCTTATGAGTATACTTTTTTTTATTTTGAACATTCTGCATTAAAATTATATCCCTTTGAGATATAAAGTGCAAGGAGGACGCCCTTAACAAAAAATTTATTGCCGATGCATGTTGGCATTTCTGAGGAACAACAGCGCATAATATCGGGCTAATATCATTAAAGACATCGTACAAGCGTATACTGCGAAAAAATCATTTGCCATTCCACTGTGTCTAGGTGGATGACCAGCGAAGCTGTTTAGGACACGACACAGACAGGACGCGGAATTTTGAACAAAGGTACGAACACATTTATTGTCTTGGTCGGTGGTCATTATTTGTCTTGATCGGTGGACAATTGGTGTTTGCGGCCCGCCGGCGCCGATTGCACTCACGCATCTCTTCTTGCCGTCGCTCTTCATAGGCGCGTTGGTCCTCGGGTGTGCGGACTACACGCGGCCTTCGCATTACGACGACAGAAGAGAAGTGAAATTCAAAATAACGGCAACTTGTTTTTCTGGTTTATTATATACGTTCGCGCGGACGACGGGACCGCCGTCCCGAGGAGCCGGAGGAAACTTGACACGCATGACGTTTCGAAGGTATCGCCACCACGGGGAAGCGGAAGGAAAGGCAATTAGATACGCAAGCGCTTAGAACGCCGCAAAAGAGAGGGCGGCGCGAACGTAAACATGGCCGACGCGGGTCGCACAGCGGAAAATCTCTGAGAAACATGAATTATCTACCTGGGAGTCTACTGATCTTGAAAATGGTGCCTATAGATAACTAATCTACTCAAAATTATATCCGAGGGACGCCGACGAGCCAGCTGTGGAAGAAGACGACGACGAACGCACGAGCAGTGACACAAGCGCGTTTGCGCGGGACCTGAGCTTTGGCCTTACGCACGTGAAAAAAAAATTATGGAGTTTTACGTGCCAAAACCACAATCTGTTTATGAGGCACGCTGTAGTGGGGGACTACGGAAATTTGGACCACCTGGGGTTCTTTAACGTGCACCTAAATCTAAGCACACGGGTGTTTTCGCATTTCGCCCCCATCGAAATGCGGCCGCCGTGGCCGGGATTCGATCCCGCGACCTGGTGCTCAGCAGCCCGACACCATAGCCACTGAGCAACCACGGCGGGTCACGTGTAAAATCCACGGAACCCTAGCCATAAACCGCAGTTCCTCGTCTTCGGACAGGCGGAACACGATACCTTGGCCCGTGTAGCCGTGATATAAAATTGGATACCAAATTCGAGACAGATATTAGAATCCCTTTTTTCCCAAGACCTATCCATCCCAGGTCGTTCATTTCCATCATGAACATAAAAAAACGCAGCTTCGGCCCATTTGAATGAATGTCCTCGATTATATAAACCATAAACAGTGGCACCAAGAGGCCGGCCAGACAACAATTTGCGACACACGGAATCTTTATAGCGTGGAAGATGCAATTAATGAATACTCACTTCCGTCGGGAACGTAGACGTAAAAACTGACGGTGCAAGAGTGGGCGACCTGACCCAATCGAGGCGTGACCATCGCTCTGGGGGCTCCCAAGGGCACATCTGTGATTCAATAAGTCTATTTTTACACACATGGTCCCATGTGATTGAATAATCATCACTATCAGCACTATTCATGCTCATGATCATCACTATTCAGCTCACCATTTCTTTTGTTATCTGCCAAAGAAACACGTTTTGTTTGCGCAGCTGGCAAGAAGCCCTTAGTAACGCACATGTGTGGTACGATCAAGTGATTAATTGTGTTCTTTTCTTTTTGTCTGTTCTGTATATATTCAGAACATCTGGCATTAAACGTTAGTCGCAAGTTAGCGCCTGTTGCGTTCGTGTCTCTGAGCTTTTTTTTTGTTGATTCTGCACTAAAACACTGATAAGTATGGATCACCAACTAGCCAGAACCAACGCTTTGCTCAGTTATGTTCTACCATCGGATGTAAAAGTGCTTACTACAAACTTTCATTTTAAGGTTACCTTTTTACCCCAACTAGAACAGCTGTCATCGTTGTGTTTCACCTATGATGAAACTTATGAGGAGTATGCTGCGACGTAACCAATGGTGAGGATAATTTCTATTATCATGCCCGTCAAAACCAGACGGCAAAAAACAGTCACCTAGCATGCTTGAGCTAATCCACTTTTATTACATTTATTGCGGTCTCTCCTTCAGCTTTTGTTTCTTCATTTGAACGGCTATCTCTGTACTGTAGAGTTGCCTATGCTTGTAACTACCTCGGCTGTATCGATCTATTCCCTGCTTTTTTTTCCCGACCTTAACTCGCTCTTAACTTCGCTTGCTTATCTCTACCGTTGAACGGTTAATGCGTCTATCCGCTGTGAGACCCAGCGCTGACTTAATGAAACGCAAAAATAGCGTCATCACGCGGTGCCATGTCAAAGTTCTGACTGCCGATTTCAGGCTGTCGATTAGATTATCAACTGTCCGCTTTTACCTTCGCAAACAGCATGCCGAATGAAAAACAATTCCGTTCACCTGGATTGATGAGGGAATAAGCAGCGTAGGCGCCTCCCTCATCAAGACGGCTGTCTGTTGACGGAAAAATAGTGTTACTTTTGCCAATTTGTGCCAATGTCCAGTTCCAACCAAAGCGGCCATTCGGGTCTTCGTTCTGCAAGCCACACAGGTCCTGAGAGAAGTCGCATGCACCTAGAAGAAAAGTCAAATCAGCCAATGAAATGATTCACATCTCAACAGTAAAAATGTCTGCCTGAAGGGCAACCATCTTTCAGAAGGGGTGATGTGCTTGACGCAAAACTGATGTACGAAGTCCTGTGGCATCTTGCTTACAGTTGTCTCGATATTTAGTTGTTTGCGAATACGAATTATCAACTTAGCTTATAATGCTTAATAACAACTCCAATCAACTTTTGGACAGTACTTTCAAACTGCGATTTTTTCCTTGAACAAGTACTGACGTTTGGAAAAATTAAATACTTGGTCATTGCTTAGATACCACTCAGAAGGTTCTTAAAATTTACCGTAGCTTATACGCAGCTTAGTTCGTGCATATAACATCACTGGCATATCTAAAAAAAAGGACTCGGTAAGTTTACATGTCTTTCGGTTCTATCGTATGCAAAACGGCCTGAAACGAATCATTCAACTAGAAGTTACAAATCCCAGACCACGAATGGATATTTTTGTATTTCTTTCGGTGACATTAGTCTCAGCGTTAGCAGTGACACTGTGGAATGTTTTTGTTTGCAGCGTATTAGTAAATTTTCTCAAGCAAAAAGTGTGGAGTCTTTACTTGGTGATAATTAAACTGTGCGTGAAGTAATACACTCCATTGAAATAGAACTATTACTCTGTGACACGTAATGATCAAACGTAACTTAAAAATAGCGTAGCTAGCACTGGAGGCGCAATGCTAAAGAGACAGGGGCGTAGCCAGGGGGTCCAATTGTTCAAATTGTTATGACGGCGTATGCGCAGATCTGGGCGCGGCGGCAGAAACCGGTTGCGCGCAGTGTCTCTACAGTGCCTAGGATATACTTAGTGTCTGCGAGCTGCTGCCGAGCTGATGCCGACGCCGCTCCCGTTGCCCCGGCGCGAACGCGGGAAACGCGTTCGCTGTCGGCGCATGCACAGTACACAGGCAGTAGGTTGCGCCAGGTGTTCTAGCAGCTGCGGCGTCGCTGGTAGCCACGGCTGCGGCGCGGCTGGCTTTCTGTGAAACACCATACTTTTTGCGGCTACCTTAAACAGCTTCGCTGTTAAAAACACTGAGTGATTAAAAAAAAAAACACTCCGTAATTTTAAACAAAGACACGCCTGACGTAATTCATAGGTGTCAGATTGATTTTTATTGATTTCAAATTGATTGATTCGTGTGGTTTACAGTCATAAAGCAGCACAGGGGCTATGTGCGACGGCGCCGTAGTTAGTGACACTGTATAATTTTGACTGCATGAATTTTTTAAATATTCAACTAAAGAAAAGTACAAGTGTGTTTGTACGTTTAGCCCCTTCAAAACGCGGCAGCCGTTTAGGGAAATCTAACCGGCGACGTCGTGCTCGGCAGCTGAACGCCATATCCACTGAGCCATCACGTCGGCTTAAAATACAGAAGACCACGTCGTGACGCCGCGAGCATACCCAAGTTCCAAATTTTTACTATAGTACCCTATAAACAGAATATAGGTCTGCCATTATTTTTCACCTGTTATTCCGATGATATTTATTTGGGGGTGTACAACTGCAAATAGAGGTTAGAAAGCATTATTCTTAAATAAAACCTGAACATATCGTTCATGAGACACGCGAGGATTATTTTGCATGCCTTTTTGCTGTCATTTGATACGATCCATCGGTTGTAGTTCGGCAGGCCATTTAATTTCTACACAGAGCGTCGACCCTACAAGCCGTTGATTAGACTAACTACAGTCGATGACGACAGCGAATTGGGCGATGTGTGGTCTGGAACCTTTCAAACACGGGACCCTAATGGGAAAACTTAGTGATTCAAAAAGTCAGGCATGGAGACTATTCTTCCGGCAGTGGGCATGAAACTGGCTTACGTCAATACCTCACCACAGTGACATTAGCAATTTTAAAGCAGGGGAAACAGTGCTCCGTATATTCTTTTTCTGTAGCACAGACTTCATCATTATTCATAACATTTTGTCTGGCCCATCGTGCACCGCGTAAAACAAGCATAAATCAAATTATGTACTTACCGCAACGCGCTTCGTCCATGCTATTTGAGCAGTGTTCTTTGAAGTCACACACCTGAGCCAGCGGAATGCACTCTTCGCTATCACCACATTGAAACATGCCCGCACCACACGCGAGTGGTGGTAATGTTGGCGCAGGGGCTGGTGGCAACTCTATGGAAGCACACGGGTGCAAAAAAAAAAAAGAGGGCATACGGATAAGTTCGCTCATACTTATGCCTTGCCGAAGATTATTTCAAAGAAGTAAAGAGAAAGTTACCCAATAGGCTGTATATTTCTGCACCGTTCTTAGTTATAGCTGATTGCGATGAATCGGTTGTATGTGAGGCTGTTTTTCCAGAGCATTTGGGAGCATACAGGTAATGTTACAATAAAATATATGGCGAAACGGCTCTCTTAACAAATCGTAGAGTTTCGCTTCAGTTTCGCGGTATTTAAACAGAAACGAGAAAGGACCACGCTCCTTGCCTTTGTTCACTTTGCATTTTTTTAGTTGGTATTTGCTATTTAGCTATTCCTTACGGTTTTACACCAGGCCGGTTGGTGTCCCATGATATTACACGTGACAGTGCCCAACAAGATGAGGACGAAAAGGGACGAAGATGGGCCCTCTATAGCGCTACATTGTACACAACGCAGATGCCACAGTAATCGGAAGGCACCTGAACTATCAAACTAGAATCATAATCCAAGCAGCGGCTATTGCAAATGATGAGGCTGTTAGTTTTCTATATTCGTTATGCATAAAGAGCTATCATTTTTGGTATCCGTGGGAAGTAGTTCGCCCACATAGGTTGTAATCATATAGTCCCCGTTCTTGCTATTACGTTTTTGTTATCAGGATCTACTATGTTGCTCCTAACATTTCTTTGTAATTATGAATTTAGTCAGCTCCCTCTTCTTCCCTTCTCGCCTTTATATGTTGGCGCGCTACGATGTGCAATGCCATAAAGATACCCGAAAAAAAAATTGATGCAGAAATTCCCTACTGGAGAAGCATTCTTTTAGAGTCATTGCTTTCGAAGCTTGTACTCTACGCTTAAAACCAAGCCTGTCGTATTTTAGATCAGCCATTCCAAAGATAACAGCGCACACTACGACGAACTCATCTGCTTCTAAAGGGGTCCTTTTTGTTCCAGTGCTTTCTTTCTAGCAGAATTCGCCCGCCGAAGGGCTCACCTCTGTTCCAACGCGTCCTCCTGAGAAGCTTCTCCTGCAGAAGCAAATATCTCGTTGCCTGGGCTTTCAGCATGTACCTTGCCCGCTCAAGCTCGCGCCTACGCTTTAACTGCGCCTCCATATATGAGGGCTGCATTTCGTCCCATGACGTCGAGTGCACCGGCCGCGTGTCCAGAAAATTACAACAGTTTGCGCTTTGGGCGGACTTCTTTCCGCACCTGGCGGCTTTCTGACAAAACATCGCGTAGTAAGTTCATGCAGCCACATGTAGGTCACGGTGAGCGTGTAGAAGCTTATGCATTCACAGGAATTCTCCTGTTCAAGGCTAGTTGGTGGTACGTGTTTCTTGGGGTATGAAAGGGTAGGACGAACGGAACGGGGCATAATATGACCGCGAGCATTTAACCAAAGAAAGCTACGCATAAAAAAAAGAAAAAAATTTACAGGCGCCACGTTATACCCGGACGGTAGACTATTTGGAACCGTTCTCTTTATATGAACATTTGCAGTGTCATTAGAAAAAAAAACGATTCTAATATTTTATCATGTTTTCCGACGACAGAAGGCAGTCATTGATGCGTAAATTCTCTTTTTCCCCTTTAGTGTTCTTCCTTTAGGTGCCGCGACAGTAATGAACATGAACAAAAGGAACAGATAGATTTCAAGTGTATTTCACTTTCATGGGGCAGCTCACCTTTGTCGTAGGTCTTGCACGTCTCTGAAAACGTTACATCATCGATAGCAATATAGCCCTCTTGGCCCGATACCCTGTGTTCTCCAATGAAAGCAACCTTAGAGAAACAAAGGCGAAAACGAATTACTTTTACAGAAAATGTTTCTTCTTTCTTATTTTTCTCATCTATTATGGAAAAAATTATCGGCAAGCAGACTTTCCTATTCGGAGTATTACCAAGTCACCATTGTCCCCAAGCCGTAGGCCCCCACCATTCATCACACCCGCTTCCTACATTCGGCGTTTTCTGCTGCTAGTAACGCAATGTTTGCTTCTTATCGATTACATCAGTGCAATGGTACTACTAGTACAAGTCGGAAGTGGTGGCAAACTTTGAGAAATAATTTTTCAATGGATTGTTTACGTTACAAATTGTGATTACAGTACAGAAGGCGGTAACCTTCTGTGTTTGTGTATTTATGAAGCACACTGAGCAGACCGCTATCTGTGCGATAGTCGTCACCAAACTTTATACGGAAAGTAGTGATTTGTTGTTAATTCTGCATTTGTCTCGAAGGGATGGGAGGGGGGGCTTGCGAAAACGATGAGGCCGACGTCAGCGCCCCTCATCACATTACTCTGGTCTCTAACAGTAGATTTAAGGCTCACAATTCCTATAAAATATGCATATCAGTAATACGTGAAGGCATATACTACGCCTTTGTAACATGTGCCTTCATATCACTAGCAACACTTCAGTTGTAAGACTGTTACTCACCCAACAGTAAGTAGCTAATTGGGTCACATGTAATGTTGATTCAATTTGAAGGAACTTTATTTATTTCAGGTTTAGTAGTCATTAAATTAAGCCCCTCGTTTCGAACTGTCGCTGGTCGCTAGCATAATTCAGAATTATATTTAATCAACAGATACCATCGGTATCCATGGCCTGACACATTCACTCGTAGCTTACTACGGGCGTAAATGGGTTTTTCAAGGAATTAGTATTGGTCGGAGTCGACATTTCTGTAGAATGTCTGCCGTGTCAATGCGCCCTTTCAGAGTTACGCTATGCTTGGGGGCCATTTAAGGTCACTATTATGAATGGTTTCCGAGAGTTGCTAATGAGAAGTTGTTCTGATACCAGAGGCGTGTTTGTAAAATGTGCGCTCGCTAGTATAAGCGGTTGCTAAAAATGGGTAGATGTCCTTTCTTTTAGCATGTTTCGCATTTACGCTTCCAGTTGCACATACAAAGAGAGAGATAAAAAAGGGCTAAACCAATGAGCTGCCTGTAATAAAACGCAGGCGTAAACGCAAATCGAACATTAATGTTTGTAGGCTTATTTGCGCAATCACCTACGAAAGCTTCGCTGAGCACCTATCCCCACACGAGCGTTGGATCCGCTGTATTTTTTTTTCGTCGGTTGCTTGCAATTCTTTAGTGAGCTCAGTGCTATGGTACTGTAGTCGACGATGCCAGCTCCCGCAACGTTGAACTTTGTGCTCGCTGAATTTCTGGCCACAGAAACCCCTGTGTCAGCGAACATTTGTGAATTAGGTAAGATGAAGAAAAAAAAGTTGCATATCCCACTTACTGTCAGACTAGCAGTTATGCGAAGCATTTTGTTATGGTGTCAACCCTGCGGTGGTATGCCTCGGCCAGCTCTGACTCTGGCGATTAGTTCGAGCAGGCGTTCATTGTGGTCCTCGGACACGCTGAGGGTCAGAGTGAACGTGGGATTGCCTAGCTGCTCAATCAATACGAACACGTTGCTCTTCCTTTGAGATGCTCAAGTAAACACTTCAGGAAAGAAAAGTCTTATTTGGCGCACATTTTAACCCAGCTGCGGCCCTCTAAGAGCTCCTCTGTTAGCGTCAAAGCCGATATTGTCGATCCTAGTCGCTGGAATTAAGCTGACATGCTGTGATTCGGCACTGCGCTGTCGTACTCAGACTCCACGTAAAACACGGGGAATGCGAGAGATGGAAATTCAAGACGATGGGCAACACGAGAACAAGGTGATATGAGGAGCCAACGTTTCGACAAGTGGACTTGTCTTCAAGGCGACATATGCTCTCCTCGGCACAGTATATATAGGTAGGGTTCTTATAAAGGGAACAGAAGGTAAGGCGGGTGGGTGAGGCAACGAGCGAGAGTGTGTTAGTGGCGAGGGTGTAGAATTGAAAAGAAAGATAATGCGCTACTGATAGTCAGTGGAGGAATTTGAGGCAGCGCAGTGTGTTAGCCGGTTGACATATCATTTTAGGTTCCTTATTTCGTGGAAGGGGCCTGGACGACGGGGAGGGGGGGGGGGGGTGGCTGTATCTGCTCTGCTGGAGGTCAGTGAACTATTGCGTCTGAAAGAGAGAATAAAAGTAGCGGCAGACACATGGTGCACATAGAAAAAAATTTTAAAAAAACGAGGGGGCGTACTTATATAAATAAAAGAACGAAAGGAATGAGTGAAAGCACAGGGAGGGTGAAATATTATTGACAATCGAATAACGAAAAAAAAAACTAAACAACTCAATTAAAAATAACTAAGTGCTGTTGCCTATGCTTTGAAGTTGAGCATAGCGAATAGATTCTAAAGCTCCATTTCAAACGTTTATGTCTATTGGTTGCAATGTCTTGAACTTATGGATGATGTACTATTCTCTATAATTTCTGTCTCACGCAGAATGGAAATTTCACTGTAGTATGTAGAGTTTAAGTTCATCAAAGATATGACCTGGTTGGTTGAATTGCCCGGCGACGGCTTTGGGAAGCTTTTTAGCTCTGTCAGCGCGATGTCCGTTTAAGCTTACGTTCATTGATTGTCCCGTTTCGCCGATATATTGTTTCTTACAGAAGGAATACTAAAGCATATAAATTACATCTGAACTAGTGCAAGTAAAGCTAGTTTTCACTTATTGTGCATAGCAGTTTGCGGTGCTTTTAATTTTAGGATCACTTTGAAGCTGCCTGCAGGTTTTGCACCTGGGGCGAGAACATGCTGTTATTACGGACGAATGATGATGGCTGACTTTTCCATGCACTAACATGCCTTTTAGGTTTCTGTTGCTGCGATAGGTAACCCTTGGTACATCCGGGAACGCTTTTCACAGACACTCGTTACTTTATAATATTGGGTGGTATTTTCGCAGGATGTTGTTTATGTTTGGGAGGGCATTAGAACATTTTGTTATAAAAGCGGGTGGTGCAAATGAGATTCTGGTGTAGGTTGTTGCTTAGCTATTGCCGACTGCCTCTCTAACCTTGCCGTGACGTAATAAGCCCGGTTAACAGGAATTTATAGATGGTGTCGTTCCGCTAGCGTTACTCTAAATTCATTTAGGTGGTGGATATAATCATTGTCTTCGCTACAGATTCTTCTTATTCGTTTCTCGTGTCCGTCAAAAATTCCTCACTTGCAGTGTCGCGGGTGATGACTGGTGTAGTCTAAATACTGCTGGCTATCTGTAGGCTTCCGGTAAAGATTTTTTTTTTCAGTTTTTCATTTTATATGTAAACCGTCGCGTCGAGGAAGTTGATGTTACTAGAAGAGTGGTGAGCAGTAAACTTAATACTCGGGTGAATGCGGTTGAAATGGCTAAGTAGGTCGGTTAGCGCGTTTGTGCCGTGTTCCCATATTATGAATATCTCATCAATGTAACGCAGATAGGTGTGGTGTTTTAAAGGGTATGATTTTATCAGGTTTACTTCAAGCTGTCCCATGAAAATGTTGGCATACGTGGGAGCGAAAGGTGTTCCCATGCTTGTGCCGAAAGTTTGTAGGTAATGAATAGAATCAAATTCGAAATAGTTAAGCGTGAGAACTAACTCGAGAAGTGACCAGGTCACTTCTCTTACCTAACCTAGCTGCCTTCACTTATCTTACCCTACACGAAAAGAGGAACCTACAATTACACGTGAACCGGCTAACACACGGCGCTGCCTCAAATTCGTCCACCGACTATCAGTAGCGCATTATCTTTCTTTTCAATTCTACACCCTCGCCACTAACACACTCTCGCTCGTTACCTCACCCACCCGCGTTACCTTCTCTCTCCTTCAGAAGAACTGTACCTATATATACTGTGCCGAGGAGAGCATATGTCGCTTTGAAGAAGACAAGCCCACATGTCGAAACGATGGCTCCTGCTCTCACCTTGTTCTCGTGTTGCTCATCGTCAGACTCCACGTGCAGCAGGAAAGATCTGGTCTCGATGCTTGATTAAACAGCCTGGTAAATGCGAGAAGGGCCGTGAAAGTCCTGTGCCAGCGTGGGGAAGAACAAGGAGGTGGCTAGTTGCTTCACGACGATGAGAAATCAACGCGGTTACTTCTCAAAACGGCAAAGATGATTCCTTAGGCGCTCCTCACGAGACAGCCCTTTCATCAGCGCCAGCCCAGAGGGCGACGGGACCCGACACCGACTGTGACGCACAAACAAAAGAGCTCACTTTGAGGCCACAACAACCGCCGCCCTCTGTGGAAGTGGCAACGACACTGAAGGCCAGTTTCCTGACTCTGAAAGCTGACTGTGACGGAGATGCCACTAATTTATGGAAAGAGCCACCGTCGAGGACTTTGGTGGGAACTACGTCAACTTCAAGTCCCCAAATTGCATCGTGGTTGCCTCGTATCCCAAAACATTTCAGGGGGAGTCCAGCGCAACGGGGCGACGTCTTGGGCAGGATTTTACGATCGGTTCGACGATCACGATTGGCCAAGACACAGTCATCAGTTTCCCTCATCTGGTCACCTAGGGAAATGAACTGTTTTAAAAGCGGACACCTCTGATGCGGCGAAGGTGTCCTCACGTGTCCTGATGTGTGCTCAGGCATGTAGTGAGCTCAGACATTTTAAGTACCCCTACGTGGAGTGCGCTTCCTTATCTGGATCCAGTGTTAATAACGTAAAATAAACCCTTTTTCTTTCGCTCCTACTCCTGGATGTACTCATCCCTGTGCCTGGAGAATTCCTGGCCTAAGCGCTACCTCGAGCCGCAACAACGCTCGTGTGGAACTTGCTTTCGATTCGCTGTTCGTACGGAGAAAACCACCATTCGGTGTTGCGCACCTGAATCCCGAATGCCCGAATCTTGTTACGCGCGCCCCCTGGCTCGAGCGCAGATTGTAGGCGAGAATCTGATGACGATGCTCGAATGACGACAATGCAGCGATCGCCGTGGCATCGCGAATACGAGCGTATACACAGCGGCTCAAGTTCGAAGGCTCCGCCAGCACCGCGGCGTTAAAGGTTAGATAGGTTAATGGACACACTCAAAACGGTTGCATTTTGCAAAGAATGCAAAGAATAGAAAGTATAGGTGGTGCCTCCAAAGCACACGTATCGATAACGCCGATTCGAATAATATAAAACACTAGCCTACAATCAATGCACGAGTGAGGCATCTTCTGTTAGAAGGCATAAACAGAAAAGCGAAGTGTTTCACGTTTGTACTCAAAAAGTTCAACGCGACCACAGCAATCAATGTCGGCTTTTCATTGGAAATTAATTGTGTCGACATCTATAGCCTGAAAGCTTACATAATTTCAGGCAGTGCGCCGCTATTGGATTGTTTGTGTGCATAGACAGGCTGACTGATTTTCGAAAAAAGCGAAATAAAAGGCGCACATGTGGCGCATTATATAGCCTGTAGGAATTCACTTTATTCATTTAGTGGCCTTTTGAATTTCCCTCTTTTTTTATCATCTAAATAGTGTTTGTAGCCACGGCGTTCTCGATAATAGCAAATACGCCGTGCTCAAAGATGCCCCACTTGTCTATTAACACTCTTCTATGAGCTCTGTCAATTGGCTGTGCTGTGTCCCCATGAGTGCCTGCGCGCCACCATAGCTTGACTAGCTGGCTAGAACCGCATAAAAATGAAATTACCGTACTGCAGCCTCACCTGGTATGGAATGGTCTCCGTGAAATCTACTGTAGCGGCAACAAAGTGCCAGAACTGCGTTGGATCATTCTGCTTCCATAGAGTCTTCCACGGTGCATTATTCGCTGAGCGAACATTGAGCGTAAGCTGGGGTTCACTTTTTCCTTGCACCGTGTAAAAGAACGTGATCTGTCGCAGCGGAGAAGCGGTTATTAATAACAGATACAACAATGCCACACCGACAGCGACCACAATGATGCGGCGTCATTGTCGCGCCGGCTAAGCGGAAAGCATCTCTATTGCTCAGCGTCAAATCATCAGTTTAAGAGGACGGCGAGGTGGGCAGTTAGTAAGGATTCATTTTTAACATATCACGCAGCGCAAACGCACCAGCATAAAGGTAATAATAAATGACGCCGCGGTACTGACTCATGTGATTTTATAAAGAAAAGATCACTCATGCACAGGATGCGTAAGTTCAATAAAAACAAAAGCAGGAAAAGACATTTGCTGTGTTATAGGGCAGTGAATGTGTTGGGCAACAAAGCCGTGTGTTTATTTCCGACTTAAAGAGCACGAAATATCTTACAGGCAATGCACCTTGCAGTGCATTGCAAGTCATATAGAGTCATAGTTACTCTCCTTAAAGATGCAGTTATAATGTACGACGTACAAGTCAGTTGACAAGAGAGATAGCGAAAGCCTAGCACAAAGCTATCATGGATTGCACATTCATAAGTGACCCGCTGCTGATTGATCATTACAGTTCGCTGTATGCCGTGCGCATGTACGTGGCATATGGCAGAAGGGGCAATGTCCTGAATTCCTCGACATGCAAAGCCTAAATGCAAAAAAAGAACAACGAAAGGACGCTACAAATCAATTTGGCGATGTGAACGAAAAAAGAGCCTAATACAATTGCGCAGCGATGAAACGTCCTATTCAGGCACACGCAAAGCAAACCGGAATTTGTTTTCTTCGGTCACGAATATACGGATGTGACAAATCAATTTGGCGGAATCCCGTCAGATACAGGATGGTGCATTAAAGAAAGCATTGTCATCCACCCAAGTGTAACATGAAGCTACAAAGGAAACCAATAAAGGTTAATCAGATTGAAAGCTTCGCAGTGGAAGAAAAAGTATCGGGTTTGACCCTTGCCTGGAGTCGAACCCGAGACTAACACCTTTCCTGGATAATTGCTGTAAATAGTTAGCGTCCCTTAGAGGCAACACACCTATAGAATAGTCTATCTACAACATGCGCTGTATTTACCTTCCTCTAAAATAACAGTCATGAATTTCGGCAAGAAAACTTCTTGTGAGTTAGCGCTGCGTGTGTATCGCATGTTTCTTCATTGAGTCCTTGTCCGTCACAGGCTACGTAATATGTAGCAATGGCAAGCTAAAATGCCGAAATAGTAACCTCACCCCACCAGGTTTGCGGAATGGTATAGACGGCAAATAAATTCGCAACCTCTTGCTTAGCACTTCAAATGTTTTCGGTGAAGCACTTGGTACAGTGCGTCCCGGTCTTGCACAGAGCGATACAGCCCGCGAGCACATTTGAAAGCGGCATAAAGATCAAGCCTCCTGCATGTGTGTGCTTACCGAGCAATTGCCAGTATTGTCGAGTGTCGGGCCATACAGGGTGGCGTTTGTTGTCTTGGCATGAGCGCGGAGAATTACGAAATTTCCTGAAAGTAATACAGGGAAGGTATGTGAAAAGTAGTGTAATTCAATTGGGTCGGTGCAATGATACTGTAGCAAACGTGTTAAATTCATATTCCTCTAGCACTTTTAAAAATATTCTCCTAAGAAATGTTTCCTTCGAGTTCATCTCTCAAATTATGTAAATAGGAAGAATAGCGGAGGCATTCTGCAGCTTTGTGAGCCCACGCCTTTTTCTTGCAAAAAAGTTGCTGCCCGCATTTTTTTCAGAATTTCGCCGACGTGCACCAAAACAAAGAGGTAAATGGTGCGCGTGAAAAGAAAAAGTGTCTTACGTAGGATAGCTAGTATATAGGGTGCATTAAACCAGTGAGCCTGAAAGATATTTTGTTGGCTGGACATGCACAAAAAGAAATAGGAAGTATATATGGACACCTTCAGTCGTTTTATCTTTCAGCACTATGCTTGCGATCTTTCGCTCAACCTTTCGTACTGATAAACTTCAATTTAGTTTCTATATAGTGGCGTTAAGCTCGGATACAATCCCGAAGTTCTCGCTTTGCAAACCAAATTATCTCGCTAGAAACCCAATAGAGTAATCTAAGTTATTTGTAAAAAATTCACTTGAAAAAGAAAAGCCACAAGCACCAGATACTGATGGTGGGAAAAGTAAGCCCTACGCCTATAACTACGTCATGTAAACTTTACGCAGTCGTAAAATTATTGCAACTCAGACGTAACATTGTCACTTCATATTTTGCTTCGAAAGCAAACATCGCAATTTCTTTAAGTGGAACTAATACGCAGTTCAAAATTACATGTCCTAAAAACGCTTACATGTGATTTCTTATTCCAACACTAAGTTCTGACAAGGATCCATTACCATGTTCTCTGTTCTTCATATGGACCACTGTGTAAACTCCCATTTTCTCAATTAAACACTTCATAATGTTCATCCTAGAAAACTCATTTATCCCGTAAGCAGGAATATGAGAGCAATAAATGCAAGGCTTAAATACGCAAGGCTTGAAGTACGCTAATTCGCTAATCCAAGTACTTTGACCATCAGTCCCTAGAGTTTATTTTTTTTATTGTCTGCGCAGTAATCTAGTATGTTATATATAAGGAGCCTTCTGAAGGCGATACCGCTTGCGCTTAACGTGTATTTCATAAGTGCTGTTAACCTGAGGTGAAACAGAGTATTATAATCAACGCGTGTTTTTTCATACCGTCGGGAGAGCCCGTTGTATGGTCTCGCGTCGGCGAAGAGGAAAGATACGATCCTGGGCGCTTCAAAGCCCATGTGTCTTGATCCTCGTTCCAAGGCGCACCAGGAACCCAGTCACAAAAGGATGTATCGAAGTTACATCCAAGCCGGTGATCCCCTGAAAGCATAAAAGAAGGATCATCAGGTCATCGTATAACAAGCAAGTGCCTTCAACAAGCATAATAGGCTTTGTCGATTACGATTCCTTTTTAACACAAAGAGAGAGACTGCCTCTGCTTCTCACAAGTGAGTATGGCACAAAGCTATAAATTACAATCGATAAAGAAGTCACCTTCAACATATTAAAAAAAGTCTCCTTCAGTCGCCTTCAGCCGGTTGCCATTAACAACAAGGTTTATACTGGGAGGTAACCATACCCGGTGTATCAAATTGGCAATTAGTTAAAACAAATTGTAATTATCACTGTTAATTCTGAGCATGCATCCTTTTTACGTTAACCAATTTGTTTCTCGTTTCAATTTTCAAAATGCGATGAATATGAACACGGATGACATTGTACAGGCCTTTTGGAAGTATGATCAGGCACATCCTTCATTTATAAACTGCATAGCGCGTCCTAGAAAAGTTTATTCCTATCGAATTGCTTTTGAGTACCGACAGTACGCGTCGCCATTAGACCAAATAAATAGAGATCCACCATGAGTTATGATTCTAACAACTCAAATCTAGTAAGAAACTGTCATGCCTGATAGAAAACAATCAAATTGCTGAGTATAAAGCCACGAACTGCAATGCGCTTCGTAAGCGCGAAGTGCCAACGTAATGGATGTTCCGCGATCAAAGATCGCGACTTGTCTGCACTCGTTCTAGTGCAGGGTGAACTATGACTGCCATGTTTTTCTTCAAATACTGCAAGCGCTCAAATTTATTAATATGTTGGGATTTTCAAGAGATAACTTATAGAATATTTTCACTCAACTTCTACTATAACCTGCGCCCGCACACTGCCACTGTCGTAGCCTTCGAAAACGACGCACAACGTCAACTGCGGCTGAGTGTAAGATAGGTTTACTTTAACAGAAGAACTGGAAGAGGACTTTGGAAGTAGAACACCTAAGGAAGAATACTGCCATATTTCCATATTTCATAAATGCGTAGTAGCAGCAGCGGTAGAAAGAATTTTAGAAATAAAAGCAGAAACGAGTAAAGCAAGATGCTACACTGTGTATGCCAATTGTTCGGAGGTAACAAAACATCGTAAGAGTCTTGATTTATAGATCTCTACATTTCCTGTAGCGCGTCTCAAGATACTAGGAAAACAAGAGACGTTAAATTCGCGGGAAATGCAGAGAGGTCGGCCTGAGAAGGTGCGCTCTAGCCTGCTTGTCAGTACCGGAAAATAGAGAAAAAGGAGAAGTAGTGATGAATGATTAGGAGTAGACTGGAAAAAAAATCACAGCATATCCACGAGGTGAATGATGATGATGGGGCGAAGCTCCGGAGGGATCATCGGTAAACCGTGAATACTCCGAGTAATTCGCCCAGTCTATGATCAAGATCAATATATATAAAATACGTTTTATTTTCTTAGACGCTTCTTCTTAGATGCTTGGTTTGCGGAGTCCCTTCGTTACCACGGCTTTGTGGTCCGTGAAATGAAGGGATAACGGTTGGATAACGCCGCTGCTTCGCGTTCGCGAACGCCTGAGTCTTCGCGCCGCAGCCGTGCCGCTTCTGCCTCTCGTTCTCGCACTACGGTGTCTTCGCGCCGCCGCCGCGCTGCCTGTCGTGAAGCCGCGGCCTCGCGGGCTCTCACCGCGGGATTCTGCCTGCGAGCGCGCGCCGCCGCCGCCTTCCGTGCTCTCCGCTCCGCAGCCTTGTCTTCCATCCGGCGACTCCGAGCGAAAGAGAAAGAGCGCCAAGAGCGAGCACCTTTTATTATAACACCCCTAGCGGTAACCCGTCGCACTACATTGTAGGTTTTATTGCGATAGCAATTATATGGACACTTCAACCGGATTTCTGCCGTCGGCGTCGCCGTCGCCGTGAGGTTCCGTATAGATAAAATCTTCGCCGCGCGGCGTATGCCCCAGCGGAAGCGTGCGGGGACGCGCGCTATCAGGGAGAGCGAACGCACTCAATCTCCCACGCGCAAGCAAGGAAGCGGAAAGCCAGCGCCGGTGGGAGCAGGGGGGGGGGGGGGGCATTTCTCTGCCAACTACCGCGCTCGTCGCTCGTCCGCACAGTCTCTTATCTCTCCCACGCGCAAGCAAGGAAGCGGGAAGCCAGTGCCGGAGGGAGGGGGGGGGGGCGCACTTCTCTGCCAACAACCGCGCTCGTCTCTCCGCCCGCACCGTCTCTAATCTCCCCACGGCTCTGACCTTTAAGCGCCGTGCATTCGCCGCTCAGTTTCCGTTGAAGCGATAGACCGCACGTACCTTCGCCGCTGCGGCGTTTGCGCTTGCTGCCAGCGTTTTGACAGTCGTTGTCTGCAGTCATTCAGTGTGATCTATTCATGTTTGTTTGTGCGCGCTCACACCACGCTTGTTCATTCAGTTAGTAATAGTCGGGCCACATTTTCCAACGCACGCTACACATGCAATGCTGCCCGGATCGGCAGTGCAGCGCTACAGGTGTGTCCCTTCGCACGCGCTGCCCACGGGAAGCGCTTCTCATCAACACCACCGTTTCACACGCGCCTTCTCGTGGTCATCGAGTCCCTCTTCATGTCGGTCTACTTACGCCGCAGCACACCTGCTTACTTAATCAGCTCATGTTTACTACAATTCATATTGCTACCAAAACCGCTCACCTTACTTCGTATGACATTGCTGTGTTGCTATCGCATTCATTGCTTCGCCCTTAGGGCGAAACTGTGACATTCTTTTTCTCATCAACTATACGAAAAACTCGCGCCACCTAGTGACATTATATACACTTATATATAGAAAGATCGACACTTACACCATCTAGTGAACACTTCATAAAAGTACTGGTGGCTACATACTACATCGTAGGAAGGACAGACCCACGCCCTAAGGAGCTTCGCCCCTAAAAGAGATAGATATGTACATGATATCACGGCCCTACTAAAACCCACATCCGGTCTCGTAGCTTGCCTGAATTCTAATATTGTTTGTGTTTTCTATGAGCGCCAGGTGTTGCATAAGGGGAGAAGGCATGGCCGCGACGCCACGTCACACTCGCTGTCGGAAGCCGGTGTTATGCGCGCGTTCTTTCTCAACGCCAGCTCTCGCCTGCGTTTTAAAGCGGCAACCACATTCACGCGATATTCAAGCGACAGTGACAAGTGACGCGAGAGTCACACCCTGTCGCGCTATCGCGTCGCGGCGTGGAGCAACGTACCACATGAACGCGATATTCAAGCGACGCGACAGTCACACCCTGTAACGCTGTCGCGTCGGGGCGTGGAGCAACCGCATGAACGCGATATCGCAACAAAGAGTATAACGACAAATTTACAATGTCGTGCGAATAAACGCTATCGTGCGCTCGTAAAGAAATCATAAACCTACCAAGCGGTCAACGTTTCCTCTGGATCTAGATTTAATATGCTATCATCCCCAATGGAAATCCTTCCCATGCCGCCAGCGTAAAATGCCGTGGCGCCATCTGGTGAGCAAAACTTAAAACACTTTCGCGGCTCTCGGTGGAGTCTCAGGCCTAACGGCGTCAAAAACTACTGATCTCAATAATAACGACAAGAGAGCGCCGATACTTCGTCGTCAGCTTGAGATGAGGTGAAGCGATGCCTGATTTTACAATCCATTTTTTGCTTCCCCGGCAGAGAGGAAGTTGCAAGAGCGAATTCAGATCGAAGCGGGCCGACTAGGGCGGACTGGTTGCTGCCATGTTGTTGCGCAGTCGCTGTTACCAGCGGATGTCATTGCGCTGATTTCCCTGCGACAAGCGATATTTTCTCGCTGGCCAAAAACCGGCGACGCAACAAGTGACAGCGACGAATCGCCCTCCGCGACGGAAAAACCTGTCGCTCATCGCCGTCACGTGTAGCTGTCGCTGGAAAATCGCGTGCAAGCGGTTGCGCCTTCAGGGCGCCTCGGTAAGGCCAAATCAAAACGCGCCAAGCGTCTCAACGCACTCGCTTGCCCTCGAGGAGTTCATAACTCGAAGGACCGCTCAACGGCGCTCATGTGGACATTAATGCTTCGCATTCACAACTCATAAGTACTTAGGTGTCCTCGTAAGTTTTTCTTGTACATACTGCTTGTGATTGCTTTCATTGCTTCTACTTCTGCTTGAACGAGTCACATTTGTTCGCCCCATGATGCTGACGGGATTCTAATGTGTTCATTCACATTTCCCCCATATTTTCCTGAATTCCTCGCTGCATTGCATTAACTTCATGCCGCCATTAACTGCCTGAAAAGTTAGTTTTTATGCATCGACTGCACATAAAAGGTAACTCAGAATTTTTTTTAAGTGACAGAGTGCTTTTGTACATATTCAAAGCATATATTAGCACCAATTTAGGAGGTTAATATATTATATACTAGTTCCATGCACAAAAAGCTTGCTAGTTGCATTGCTTCGTAAACCAAATAGTTAATCAAAAAATCTCACTTTCCAGCTTTTAGGCACACCTGTCATAGCAAAATATTTCTTTCTTATGTTTATTGCTTTCGCCCACCATTTTTTAAATATTTTAAAGCATGAATGCATAATAAATATATCAACCAGTTGTATCAACTTGCGTGGTCCTCTATTACCAAAGCTCAGGGAAGCTCTTCAGAACGACCAATGCTCAGAACTTACAGCAGCCTTGTTCGTCGCTGTTGTCGCCACAGTCGTCAACGTAGTTGCAACGCTCATGATTGCTTACACAGGCTCCATTCGCACAGCTGAAATCCATCTTGGTGCAGTTATTATGCCTAGCTGAAAATGAAAATGCGCGCACTAGTGTAGACACCCTGTTACCACTCCGCATAGTATATTATTACAAAGAAAGCATATATTAGCACCCATTTAGGAGGTTAACATATTATATACTAGTTCCATGCGCAAAACGCTTGCTAGTTGCATTGCTTCGTAAAGCCAACTAAAACTTGGTCGGAAACAACGAAACGGAGCTTGAACACAAACTGAAACGAAAGCAAGCATTTATAAAGCTAGTGGCATGAAAACACCCGGGCTTATATTAGTAAACTCACTTTACGTAATAGCACTTCCTCACAGGCTAGTGTTTGGGCCCCCGCCGCTTCAAGTCGCAATCAGTGCCACATCGACACGACTTACATGGCAAGGGTCAGTTGCAGTACAGAAATTACTCAAGATATATGTTGTGAATGTTGCATCAGAAGGATCACACAATATACTGCTGAAAGTACCGAATGTTATAATTTACTCTTTTCCATAGGTGCATTTATTGCCACAATATTTTCAGAACGTGAGTGCCTTTGTGCAACTTGCTCCTTCAGATGTAACGATTACACATTAAGGCATTTAGGAACATTTTAACAATGCGAACATTCCCTTTAACTCCGGTTAACGCTACGCCCGACGTTATTGATTTCTCAGTTTCGATGACTTAGCATTGAAAAAATAAATTGAGTAGGGTATAGAAAGACATACGCACTGGAAATCATTCCACGTTTTTGTGCAGTCCTCATGGCTTTAGTTTAACGTAAAAGCAGCCCTTGTCTTTACCCAGCCACTAAGAACTCCAACACTGGTTAAACATAAAAGATACGATGAAATAAATGGTAAGTCGAAGATGACGAATGACTTGAAATAAGCTTTCCAAGACTATACAGTACCTCTATGCTTACTTCTCTGGGCAGCTTAGAATAAACGTACCGATTGTCCAGTCACAAAACGTTTTCTCCTACCTGGTAATGCGCATCCATTGTAATTGATCGCGTCGACGGCGAACAAAGCTCGTCCTTGTGGCCATTGTGTGCTGGAGAACTGGAACTGAATTTGCAATGTTTCTAACAAATTTGCTGCAGAGCTTATGAGAAGCGCACGACAGTAATGTGTCATTTTGTTTCTTCAGTAATAATACTGCGCAGTAGCCTTGTACAATATCGATAACTGAGCAGAACTTCAAGCAGCGGTAACTACTTACGATTTCCGCGCACAACCAGTGCCGCAAGACAAAAAAAGAAAACGCAATCTTCGAGTAAACTCGGCTTCCTTAGACGTTAGATACGTTTACAGCACTTAAACAATAAAAGAAAAGCCCCATATTAGAAAAAACAACAACAACAAGATAGGATAGATGCTTATCTGGGAAATAAAGCCTAACATTTTTGCGCGAATTTCGTCGAAGCTCTTGCCACTATTTTGAACTTGATTTTGGCGAGAGTTACGTTCCGCCTAATCAGCAGAAATATTCGCGTGTTAAGTCACTAACATGTCTAACACTAACATTGACAGCACATTATAGTTTAAGCCCTTCCAAAAATGACTATGTTGGTAAGAATGAACATTTTCGTAAGACACGAAAAAACATTATGCGCGCAAGACGAGGACAGAGAAGAGGCTAAGACACACGAGCGCTCGTGTGTCTTAGCCTCTTCTCTGTCCTCGTCTTGTGCAAATAAAGTTCTTGCATTTACTTGCGTGCCGTACAAGCAGAGAGAGACAGGCGTACCTCAATGGAAGCGGATACGGCCGCACCAAGGCAAAAAGGTTTCTACTAAAGTTCCGGAGAGAACTTTGGTACTGTATTTGTTCAGATACGACGGAAATACTGATTAGTACAGAGATTTGTCCGAACTTCATGCTTTCGGCTTCAGACGCTCTTGTGGAGTTCTTCGCTACGCTTTGTCAGCTTTTATTGGCCTAAATATCTAAGCAATACTATCTTTCTAAACGCAGACGGCTCTCCGTAAATGCACAGTCATTGTGAATTATCGCATTTTTAACGCAATACTCTGCTCAAGAAGAGCAGTTTGCAAAGTCACAACGCAGTTGAAAGCCACAAAAGAAATGTTTAGCAAAATCCACGTACTAATCATTATTCTCGCTTTCGGTGAACCACCATGCCTGCAGCTTCCGTAGAGACTATCGCGAGATCGATTTCCCTCGAGTTATTTTTTTGTAGGGAACACTATGCACCCAAGAGCTTGGCGGCAAATCACTTGTGGGATCTTGTATTTTTATTGCAAAGAAAATAAAAGAAAATAGGTGTTGTCAACATCTAATGGTGACGGGTACGGGTAGCCATTTCCCATAGCCAGAACACCAATATAATTAAAATTATATATGTAGTAAGAAAAAAGAAAGCAACGGCCTAATGCCATATGTTTACAGCATACAGTCGTACACACACACGAACGTATAGATTAAGGAGGCGACGGCAAGTCGCACCATACTGAGTTCGTACATATGCGCCTATGCGCCAAACAGACACACAAACTCATTGTGCCTCAGCATGCGTGTGAGCGTGGCATGATGCGCGAAGCGCTTTCGGGCGTTGAGTGGGATAACGGAACAGACCGGATGCACACTGCTTGGGAATGGAGGCGTTGTTACGTGCCCGTGGCTGTACTCCTGGACAGCGTGCTCACCGCAGCCCTCGAGTGACTCTGATGAACACACCAGGATATGTGCGCAACGATTGCAAGACTGTGGCCTGATAGCAAGGCTCCATTGGCCGCTTACTTTAGGTCATTGAGAAGACCGGGCAAGCGATGTTAAGACTTGTGAATGGCCGCTGTGAACTATACTGCTTACCGCTTCGTTGTGCTAACCTTTCTAGTTTTGCCGCCCAGTCTTGCCGCGTGACCTACACTGTGTCTTCATAAGTGCTTGCTGCGAACTAATGGCGTCTTCTGTGAAGTTATTGCGAGAATGGAGCTTCCCGCGAGCAGTTAAGTGCTGTATTCTGGCCGTGTTATGCACCTTTGGCCACCAGTGTACATTGGTCTACGCGTTCCTACAGTGTAAGTCGTCACGCGGGGGCATCATTTCTACGACCGCCAGGACGCTCTCACTCCCTTTTTATACCGCTCCCTTCTTTCGCAGTTAAGAACTTCGACAAGCTGTGGCTCAACGTCTTTCTCGTCGTGTAAGCGTCCGGGCTCAGTAACTCGCCCTAAAGAGAAGGCATAATACCTTCAGTGCAAATAATTATTTGCGTAGGATGCTATTAGCGATGAATGTTGTTGAACTTATTAACTTCAGATGAACTCAGGTGCTTTGGCAACCGAGAAAAGAACAGACACGAGCGCGTTGCTTCGGTGAGTCATACGCAACTCTCCGTTTGAGCACTGGACCCAACGAAGTGGACGTCGCAGCCAACTGTAGAAGTGGGACGCGGAAACGAAGTTCGGTATGCCTATCAAGCTCAAACGAAACCAAGAAAAGCACGTTTCACAGGATTCGCCTCAGTGTCAGATTTAATAGTCGTTAGTTTATTACCGCATACAAACCTTTTAAGTTGCCGTGACACTGGTCCACATAGAGAACGCTGTAATGTGCAAGAACTTATTACATATGTATTTTGCATTTATGCCACGTAGGGAAAAGAACGACAGAAACTGGTCTCTTTATTCGCAGACATCCATAAAAGCCATTATCTGTTGAGTTCGTTTTACGTCCTCGGCCTGGCACCAACAGCGCAGCCGTGGTGCCATGAGCTGCTGTAGCCTTTCTACAAGCCACTGGGCAAGACGCCGTTGTGCACTTAGCGACCCGGCGCAAGAGGATCTGGCGATTCACTCTCGCGCGCGAAAGGAGGAAAGTGGGAAGGCAGCACGGTAGGGAGGGGTGCGGCTTCTACTCTGCCTTGTGTAGAACTGCGTACTTAGCGCGGCCGCGAGCAGTCGCGCGCACCGTATCTTGAAAGAGATCTGCACACGGCTCCTACCTTTGTATGCGCTGTGCTTTCGCCGCTCAGTTTCCGTTGAAGCGATCGACCGCACGAACCTTTGCTCGCTGCTGCTGCCGCGCTTGCTCACGCCAGAGTTTTGACAGCGGTTGTCTGCGGTCATCGAGTGTGATCTATTGATGTTTGCTTGTGCGCGCTGACTTCAGGCTTGTTATTTCAGTTATAAGCGAATGTGTTCAAGTTTATACAGCCGATAAAACTACTATCCTTACTTCGTATAGCTCTCTACTAATTTGCTATCGCAATTGATGCTTTACTTTTTGGGAGAAACGGCGACCTCTTTCATTTAAATGCAGCGGCTGCTCTTTCGCCGACCCTCCGTTGTGGGTATGTGCCATTGTATGGAAGTAATAACCCACATCAACGCGCGGCGATCATTTCTATGAGCTAGTTGGTCTTGGCACGGGAGAAGTATGCGTGTGATTGGAGGCTACAATAAAGAAAAAAAGTGCGTTTGGGGCTTAATGGTTAAAGCATAGGGATGATGGGCTGGGGGGCCGAGGTTCGAATACCGCCGCCCCACGCGCTTCTTTCTTCTTCGAAGACTGAGTGGGAACCTACTAAGCGAAAACCCGACCAGCGACCGACTAACCCAGGCGAAACCACGGCATCGTAATCAAGGCAAGCTTTGCTTTAAAAGTCATATCATCATTGTTTACTTACTCGGATATCTCTTTTGTAGCGGCCTATGGCGACGATTGCTTCGTTCCATACTCCCTGTTCTGGTGCCTTGTTCAGTGCACTGAGCGTCCAAATGGATTGCTCGTAAGGATCCAATTGCATCACCAGGTCAACATCAGTGTTACTTCCTACAAATAAAAAAAACAAGACCGTTTGGTAAATCAAAGCCCAATGATAGCACACTTGTTAGAAGACCGGGACGAACCATTGCAGTTTCACGAATAGCTACTTCGTAATCACCATGCTGCCAAGGAGCCTAATCTCCGATATTCAGAACGTTTCTCCAATGAACACTCCAACGCGACTCAAATAGATAGATAGTAGCGCTGCCCCTCCAAAGAAGTGGTCACCTTGCATTGACACTCTACGGATATCCTAGAGAAGTGTAGCGTCTTCTTTAGTCGAAGGGCGGCACTTTGTAAACTCGGTGGAGTGGAGGAAGAGCTTTGAGTCGCAGATCGTTCGAGAAAGCCGAGATAAATGCGAAACGTGTCTGTACAACTATCAGGAAAAATAATCGCTGTCGCAGCTACAAAATTACGAGGCCTAGACTGTGCGCCTAGAAAGTCTCCACCCAGGCTTGAAGAGTCGAGCTTCAACAGACGGATTTATTCGCATGAATGCTGTAGCCTTTCGCCCTTTCACCCTAATTCAATGTGTTCACGGCACGCGGATGAAATGCTGCTCGAAGTAAACTAGCCTTCGCGAATCTTACGATGGAAGTGATTGCAGGGCCCATTAAGTTTCTAGTAACCATTGTGCTTCTTTCAGTGTGATGGTTGAAACTACCATTCTGCAGCCTTCAGCCTACTTATAGCTATGCAAAGGGAATGTGCTCATATGCATTCATGATATATAAACTAAGGGGATAAAAATAGAATGTGGTGTTCTGCATGATCTTATTCCTGTCAAATCATACATCTATAAACATGCTGCATTTTAAGAAGGGCATCCTCAATGAAAAGTTTCGCTTCCAGTGGGAAGAAGAAGAAATTTCGGCAGAACACGCTCTTTTCACATGGGCTCCGCCGACTATCGACGTTTTAGCCGAAAACTCGTCAAGTGCACTTGCCTCGAGTATCCGACTGGGTTCCACTCGACAAACGCTTCGTTTCAAGACCACATTCAAGTCCGTGAGTGAATTTTTCGTCATCCCACGCGACTTTGAAATTCGAAGCGGCGGAAGCCCCGTTACGCCTCGACAGGCTTAGCGCGTGAGCGACCTCCTCACCAGTTGTTAATAACAGGATTGCTCCTGCCGAGCGTAGGAGATGGCTACATCCGAAGATATGGACCTCCAAATAACTCCCCCGACTCCGAATACCAACGCGGACGAAAACGGGGACACAAGACTAATTTCCGAAGCGGGGATTAGCAAAAGTCAAGGGATCGCCGCCCACAACCAGGCGACGGACGGCTGGCAGTTAGTCCTATCGCGGCGGCAGCGAGAGGCTGCCAAGCAAAACGACAGGGACAAGGCTTCCAACAACAAGAATAAGATTACCGGACAGCCATCAGCAGGCGGCGCGAAAGGAGACGGGCATAACGGCGAGACAGGCACCGGTCGTCGCAACATGCGCCCGACGAAGTGGAAGCCTCTACCACCATTACCGAAGAATGACATCAAGATAATACTGAAGCCCCACAAGGGACTAATGCTCAAGGAATATCTTAGAACAGAGATACCACAAGCGATTATTCGGGCTACCGGGACGATAATCATAGGAAATGAACCAAACCAACGGAAAATCCCAGGAGAGGATTTCATACTGCGAATCCGAGAGGGAACGAATATCATAATCGTCTCCACACCTTCACTAGAAGTGGCGGACGTCATTCGTCGAATCACATGCATTGAGCTGCGAGGCAAACGACACCCCTTCAACGTGTATGTAGCGGATCCAGAAGATAGCTACAAAGGGGTAGTGCACGGATTCCCAGCACACACCGAATCAGCTGATCTCGAGCAACACCTGCGAGTCAGGACCCAAGGAGTCAGCATAGCAAGGGCCCGAATGCTAGGAAACTCAAACGACCGCTCTCCTCACCTTCTCGGGAGGCACGCGCCCCAAATGCGTGTACTACATGGGAGTAGAGATGCGGTGTACGGAGTATACAGACCGACAATCCAAACGTGCCTGGAGTGCATGCAAGAGGGACACCGCTCGGACGTGTGTCCCAACCCCAAGAACATATGCCGTGGCTGCGGACTCGAAAATCCACCCGCACAAGGACACGAATGTGAAGTGAAGTGCGCAGTGTGCTGGGCGGCAGGGCACGAGACGCGTCGGTGCCCGAACAAACTGATTGCCGCCAAGCGCGGGAAGACTACTCGCCAGTCTCGATCGCGGGAGCGGTCGGGACGGAACACGACAAAGGCACCGGGGCGCTGGTTCGAGTCGACGGACGAGGAAGACCTCTACCGACGCCGATCGAGATCCAGATCGCCCCACGGAAGCAGAGCGATGAGCAATACCCCCTCGAGGGACCCCTCCAGCTCCAGGGCTTCGCAGCGGTCGAATTCGCCACTGCCTAAAAAACAGCAGGTGAGCTGGGCGAGGGTTGTTTCCCCCACTGCTCCAAAACAAAATGCTGGTGAAAATGATAAACGTATTCTGAAATTGGAAAAGGAAAACGCGCGGCTAAGAGAACAGCTCTCAGGAGAAGAACGCAAACGAAAATCATTTGAGAAACAAATGTCAGAGTTAGAGGCACGCCTGAATAACACAATACAAGACCTGGAAACGCCGCGTCAGTCTAAAGAAATAGCCAAAACAAAGGCGGCGGCAGATATAACCTCGGTCTCCGCGCAGTCTCCGACAACCCAAATCTCAAATAGCGCACAGATAACGGCAACGCAGATCGAAACAATGATCGCGGAAAACCTGAAAATATTCATGCATGAAATGATGACGTTAGTTAACGAAAAGCTAACGGAATTTCAGCAACTATGCACAAATGACTTCGAGAAACACAAGGTATTCGTGGCGGAACAACTTAAGGGATGCAGTCTCGAAGGCTGTTCCCACCAAAAAACGCGCAATTGCGATTGGAGCGGGTTCGGCAAAAACTAAAATAAGCCTCTGCGTAACAGAATCTGACGGCTCGGACACGGAAACGTCACGGGCTTAAAATAAGAATGGGCAACATGGCTAATCACGCTAAGAAATCCCAATGAATACAAAATTCAGAACAATTAGAGATATGGCAGTGGAACTGCCGCTCCTTCTCCAGGAAAGCGGCAGTGCTCCACCAGTTTATCAAAAACTCCGAAATCGCTCCGGACGTGATATGTCTGCAGGAGGTCGGGGCCAAGCCGGCCAAACTGCAGGGATACTACACTCTGAGCGATCCTCAAAATTCGAAGGTCGCCACGCTGGTGAGCAAGTCGATAAACGCTCAATTATTAACACTTCCGAAAATTGAGGGAGATACTAATTCCATAGTTATCAGTGTGATGCCAAAGAAACGAAGTAAGGCACACACAATAATCACAAATCTGTACAGTCCTCCCAAAAGAAAAGGTAACGACCTACCCCACATTCTCTCAGCAACGAAAGATTTAGCGGGCACCAGGGATAAGGCTGTGATAGTGGGTGACTTTAATGCGCCCCACATACTATGGGGATACGCGAAAACGTCGCCCAAAGGCTTCCTACTCGAGCGCAGCCCAACGGCCTTGGGCTTGCGGGCAATCAATCAAATCGGCAAACCGAGGCGCACGGGTAACAGCGTCAGCAGAGACACGGTGCCCGACCGTGCCTTTACAATTAACGTCAGAGAGGCACAATGGGTTTCATTCGACGAAAATCTGGGAAGCGATCACGACATAATCCGAATAGCGCTCTCGACGCCCAACATACGGAGAACAATAGGAATCACTAGGGTAACCGACTGGCCTCGTTATAGAGCACTCCAGAGGGCACTGGAGGAGTCGGATACTACCCCGACCAACATCCGGGAATGGACTCAATTCCTTCAGCGAGCACACGGGGACACCACTAAAGCCATTGAGCGCACAGCATATATGTGCCGGTGATAGATTCTCACCTGGTCAGCCTATGGGAAGAGAGGCGGAAATTGGCCAAGAGGTGGAAAAGACAACGTCAAAACAAACACCTGAGACAACGCATCGCTCTCTTGGCAGAGCAAGCCCAAGGCCACGCCAACGAGCTAGCTAAAAACGAGCGGGCGACGTTCTGTGGAACCCTATCAGGAACTCTGGGAACGACCAGTACGTGGCGAATATTACGCAGCATGCTGGACCCGATGAGCACACGTACTGAGAATAACAAGAAGCTCCAAATTATAGCAGACAACTTCGAGGGTACAGACCAAGATCTACTCGATGCTCTTCAGAACAAGTACATAGGACCCTCACCCGCGATGGGATCGTCCTACGCGACGAGACAATACGCGGGGGAGGCCAACCCTAAATTAGACGAAGAAATAACGTACGCGGAAGTGTATGAGGCGGCACAATCCGCAGTTAAAAACTCGGCACCGGGCCCAGACTCGATCACAAATTCAATGATTCGAAACATGGATTCGGTAGCCCTAGCGAAAATAACAAAGGTTTTTAATAGCGAGTGCTGGGCCAAGGGAGACTTGCCCTAAGAGTGGAAATTGGCTAAAATAATCATGATCCCCAAACCAAAAAAGAATCCCTCGATCGATACGCTCCGGCCGGTATCGCTCACGTCCTGCCTGGGTAAGCTCTATGAAAGAGTGATCCATAGCAGATTGCAGCGATACCTGGAAGAGCGGAGCTGGTTCCCGGACTCCATGATTGGATTCCGCACGGGTTTATCTTGCCAGGACGCTTTCCTCCTACTTAGAGACGAAATTCTAACTAATATACCGTACGGCGACGAGAGATTAGTCCTAGCACTAGACCTCAAAGGAGCCTTCGACAACGTCTCTCACGCCGCAATATTGGAGGAACTCGAACCCGGGGGGTTGTGGTGAGCGCACATACAATTACTTAAGAGCCTTTCTTTCCAACCGCGAGGCGAGCATCAGTATTGGCCAAATCACATCGGATTTATTTAAAATGCCTAACAAAGGAACACCTCAAGGAGCGATAATATCTCCTCTGCTCTTCAACATGGCGATGTGTCGTCTCGCGCGTGATCTGGATCGGATACCCGACCTAGGTTACACGCTCTACGCGGACGACATCACGCTGTGGACGAGCAGAGGTTCACTAAGGGATAAGGAATATACGCTCCAAAGCGCAGTATTAGCGGTAGAGAAATTTTCCAGATGGAGCGGCCTGAAGTGCGCGCCCGAAAAATCTGAGGTCATCCGGATACACGCGAAAGGCTACAAATCCAGAGGATCCATTAACATCGTAGTTGAGGGCCAATCAGTCCGAGAGGTACCCACGATGCGAGTCCTGGGTTTGTGGCTGCAGAGCGACGGGAGAGCTGTACAGACGCTCAAAACCCTAAAATTCACAACCCACAACATAGCTCAAATGATACGTCGCGTGACGTATCGACAAGTAGGAATGCGAAAAGACGATACCCTAAGGCTCGTACAGGCCTTAGTGGTTAGTCGAATCACGTATGGCTTACCGTACCAAATCCTGAACAGGGAGGAGGAAAGGCAGGCCAACACAATAATCCGAACCGCTTTCAAAGCTGCTCTGGGCCTGCCTAAATGTACTTCCACGGAGCGCATGTTAGCTTTGGGAGTGCACAATACTTTCGAAGAACTGAGGCAGGCCACTCTGATGCGACAGAGGGAACGCCTCAGCTTCACAAAAACTGGTAGAGCAATATTGGCTAGACTCAATATCCCAGCATACCCCATGTATCTCACCGAACAGGCTGTACCTCTCCATCATTCGGTGGGATCCAAAATTACAGTAGCCCCAATTCCGAAGAATATGCATCCCGAGTACAACAAAGAAAGGCGCAAAGCACGCGCACATAACATTCAATCAACCTACTCTAATAACCATAGGTACAACACGTACTACACGGACGCAGCTGTGTATGCAGAGGCGACCGGCCAGCGCTATCAAAGGAGGTACGCACTGGCAGTCGTGAACGTGATCTGCCAGCAGCAAATAACCGCATCGGCCACGGCGGGATCTCCCACCTCAGCCGAAATATTAGCAGTGGCGATCGCACTCGCTTATGCGGAGCGTTCGCAAAGGGACTCGGTCGTTGTTACGGACTCGCAGGAGATGTGTCGCATGTTTCTTAAGGGGCACGTGACTGCGGCTAGCCTCGCGATAATCCCCAAATCCTTCAACCACCGTCATCGCCTACTCTGGTGCCCGGGCAACGCGGGGGCACAGGGGAACGAAAAGGCTAACGCGTTAGCTCGAGGGTTTACTAACCGAGCGATGGCGTCCTCATCTAACCCCAACAACTCGCACTATCCCTCACAAAATCCTACCAATTTAAATGCCAAAGACATGCTTGCTCATCAGTGCGGAGTCCGCAGAAAATACCCGCCGCCTCACCCACAACTTAGCGGGTAAGAGGCCGCCGATTGGCGTAAAATACAGACTGGGGTATTACCCCATTTAAAATTGCTAAATGCCATGTATCCCACTCGTTATAGGGCCAACTGTCCTTGGTGCGGTGGCATACCTACCCCAATTCACGTAACTTGGGAGTGCGCTAAGCACCCTCATAGACTAAATACCAGTGACACAATGGAGCAGTGGGAGGCACAGCTCGCCCGCTCTGACCTGGCAAGACAAAAGTCTTTAATTAGCCAGGTAAGGCAGGCGGCAGCGGCCAGTGGGGCCCTGGACTGAGAGGCTCCGACCACCCCTCCTTAATATCTTTTCTATTACAATAAAGTTTCTATTCGCTTCCAGTTCCAGAATATAGTGTTCTGTTGCGCTCTTGCACTAACTACTGCCGGAATAAGAACAGTGTATTCTCTTGAGTTTGCGTAATAGTATAGGCGAAGTTTCCATAAGTGGTTGATTGTTAAACAAAAAAGAAAACGACAGTCTAACAGTTATCATGTTCCTATATTTATCTTGTCATTTTTTTTTGCAAAGTTCCCTTCAAGTTTTCTTCACTTTTATAACTAATACCTACTGATCCCATGGCCGATCCATACCATTAGGCACCAAAGCGAACCGAGCTAAACCCGGAGAAATGGCAGCTGACGTTCTTCATCTCCTGTCATTCACCAGGCTCACGTAATAAATGCGCGCCTCACCTACATGCATCACACTTAATATGATGAATATAACTAATACAACGGTTTTCATAAATAAGGGCACTGGAATTGGGAAATGCGTCTCAACGAGCACATGAGAATTTTTGTTCGCTGTCTTGATCAGCTGCACGTAAAGTCAAGCGCTCAATGCTCTGATATTAATCGCTATGAAATTACTTGTTGAAGAAAAAGTAAAATGCTAAAGTGGTTGTGAAATGGTAGAGCGTCCGCCTTGAATGCGGGAGATACAGGGTTCGACTCCCGGTGCCACCGTCAACCCACCGGTTTTTTCCAATGGGTAGAGAAGTACCACGACCTGGCGATCCGTTGTTCATATCAGTTATCATCTCGAAAGGCGGCACTACAGAGATTTGCAATGGTCTCAGCACCCCTTTCCCCCTCCACAGCGTTGGTGAAATAGTCCCTTAGCCGCCGCTGCCCCCGCTGCTGTGGGAGGCAGACGAGTGCTGCCGCTTGGTGCCTACCGTTAAAATAGCACAAGCTCGCTCCCGGCCTGGCACTCTTTAACTACGAGAGTTCCACATGCTTGGAAGAGCATCCACCTTCTGGGAGGTTGGCGGCATGAGACCGCCAGACTTTGATCTTTTTTTTTTTTCCCGTCAGACAACCACGGCTGAAACGCTGTACTGGTGCACTAGACTTTCCCGAGGCAGTGGCGCTAGCTTACGATTAAGAAATCCTTTGACTGATGGCGCTCGACTAAGTGTGGGCACCAATCACCATGCGGTGGAGGGAACACTACAGAAGAACCAGTGAACAACACGACAGTTGTAATACGTATAGGCTGGAATTGTTCGAACTATGTAGCTACAACTAGCCCGAAGCAGGGCTAGGAGAGCCGGGCGTCAGGCCCGAGTCACGTTTGTACCCGTTTTCTCAACGGGTTGTGTCTCCGGCGGCGGGCTTCAAACGACCCACTTCCCGCAGCCTAGGTGGTTTGTTCAAAACTACCTCGACCTTCTCGGCACTAACAGTGTAATATAACTGATGCAATTTATCAACCTTACTCACCGTTATTGACGTAGTTGAACCAAAACTGCATGGTGCAAAGCTTGTCCGTGTTCCGGATCATTGGAGAAATAATGTCGGCTTGTCCAGTTATTTGAGATTTGGTGATGTTAGAGTATAGCAAGAGGTAATGCCCTGGAACATAAAAATAAGCAAATGTGACTGGTGGAGTAAGCTGTTCTTAGCCATAGGAGCATTCGCAATGCAAGGAAAGAAATCTAGCAAGGAGCCACCGAAATAAAAAAACAAAGACACAGCGGGAGGTTTATTACATGCGTTGTCAGCAGGTTAGTGCCGTGAGACAAATTACGTGCATGAATAAATATTCCAAAATGTAAAAACCTCCTGGTTGAATCCATTCACAAGGTTTGGTGGTTCATTAATTAAGTTTGGTTTTAGGTTAAAGCTGTAGGAAATTTACATATAGGCCATACGTTAGTTTCGTTTGAGTGCAAATATAGCTTTAGTAAAGCGGTGACAAGCTGGGATGCAAGGATTGTTTTTATACCTGTAAAACGAAGACAGAAAAGATAACTGAAAGCCTATATCACAGACCTCTCTCATTGCCAGTAGTGTGCAAAGGAATGATTATAATTATGTGGTTTCGGAGCCTTGAATTTGTATTTGTTGTGCTTGCCATGCGTACATGCAGTGTTACTGACCATTGCGCCTGGCGTCAGCTCCCATGTGTGGAGAACCAGATACATATCCTACGCGCTCTCGGCGCCATGCCATGGTGCCATAGTTGCGGTACCAGTTGATGTTCCATCCACACGTGCCGTCGGAGAAGTCGCACTGGCCGCAGTTTCGCTCGTCGGCACCGTTGCGGCAGTCGGCCACGAAGTCGCACACATGCTCCACAAGCACTGTTTGCTTGTTGCCGCAATCGAACATCTGCGTAGAGCGTCCTAGACAAATAGAAAGTTAAAATTTTTTGCGGATTTGTTCCACTTTCTTACTGGAAGATACGTGGAACGAGAATCAAAGTGTACTATAGCAATGTATATGCGTTTATGTCGAATAATTTTATCATATACAAAGGTAATAGCAGACATTATTACCCAAGTCAGAAACAACGTGGCGAGCTTTTTTGACACTGTGATCAAGTAATGGTGGGGACAAACTTTCGCGGGATCTCTGAGCGCGTGCCGAAATGCATTCTTGCGCCCTCTGACGAAGCAAGTGCCTGGTGTCGAGACGTGCCATTGCACATGCGAGTCCTGTCGTGTTTCTGATCCTGACAATACCCCATACCAGGCACTTGATTCGTTAGAAAGATCAAGAATGTAGTTTGGCACGTGCTCTCGCAAAAAGTGATGGCAAAAATATTTTGCCATCACTTGAACAATAATTTAGGAACATTCTTGTATTGCCGCATTTATCTCGTCAATGAGAAATGAAGTACTCGTAGGAGAGACGTGACGGTGGCTGTACGAGCCGTGCCGTCGTTCCCTACACAGAAGGGCAAAGGCGGCTGCAACGACCAGCGTGGCGAGCTTTCAGAACGACACCGCGCGTGCCGAACTTGCGCCTCGAGCACGCGCTGTGCTACTTTATTTTTTTCTCTTTGCAGCCGGCACTAAGGCACCGGCTGTGAGCGCCGACCAAAGCGCTTCGCACTGCGGTGTCGGTGGGCGCTACAACCCCCCCCCCCCCCCCCCCCCCCCACGTAGACGGAGCGGCGATAAAACAAGTTGACCAAGTGCCGAAAGGGTCCGTGGGCTGTCCAAGTAGTGCGAGTCCGTTGAAGCGAAGGGGACTAGCCAAGCCTTCTGGTGGACGAGGCTGCGAGTGGCGCTGCGGATGAACGGTAACAGCACGGAGAGTGTGACGGCAGACGCCTCTGCAGTAGTTCACGGAGGTCAGGAGAAACGAATGGGGACTGGCCGGTGTATTTGGTGGGCAGGACAAGCCGCAAACTCGGTCGTCACGCGCTCGCAGATGCGTGAGCTCTGCTGGATGCAGCTTGTACACGTGCTTGTCCGGCCTTGCCCGACCCGCGGTAGACGTCGCAAGCTGCAAACCTCTGCGCGCGACACCGTCCGAGTCAAGTGAAGAGAGTCCGAGACGCGCCTGCCGGAGCCAGGGTGTTGCCACGGTAAACGGCGTTGGAGCCGAGTGGCGCTAGAGACGGCGAGGAAGGCGTCGTCGGGCAACGCTCAATGACGGCACCGGCGCAGGTTGGCGAAGATCTGGGAGAGCCGGGGCAGCAGCTGCCGGCTCATGTTGTTTGGCGAGCTTCAACGTGGGCACGACGCGAAGGACAGGATGAGGTGGTGGGCGCGAAACAGAATCACGGTTCGCGTCTTGAGATGGTGGTGTCAGTCCATCTGCCGTATCCGCGTGGCGCCACGATTGTTCCCAGCCTCCAACGTCGGACTTGTCAGAGTAGTCGCAAGAAGGGCCCAACGGCAAGTTCGCCGAAGGAGAGGACGGGGAGCGCAAGAGCAGGGACGAAGGTCGCTGCTGCTGCTTCGTCGCTCTCACTGGCTGGTAGGTGCCGCAGTGTAGCGACAGCTGACACGGTCGGAGGCAGCAGAGTCGGCACGGGGCAAGGCTCGTGCGCTGACTCGGAGGCTCGCTCAGCCGGCAGCGTGGACAAATCCGGTGAAGGGTTGGTAGGAGGCCGAATGGCAGGATCGACGTCGTTGTCGTCAGACCCGATGACGTGCGGCACGGGAGCCGGTGTTGGGTCGGCGATGTATCCACTGCGACGTGTCAAAGTCGGTGGCGATGACGGTGATGAGGTGGGCTGAGGACGATGACATGTGGGTGCAGGAGCAGACGCGCTTGGTGCTGGCCGTGAGGGTGTGGACCGAAATGGGTCGCGTACCTCGTGGTCAACCTCTGGAAGAGGGCGGTAGGCACCGCCGTAGAAGTTGAGGACGGATCCTGCTGCAGTTCGTCGTTCGGGTGCGGGCCAGGCGATGGAACGCCGAGGTGGAGCTGGAGAGCAAGCGGCAGGACGTCGAGGAGTACCGCGTGCTTGAACTTCTGGATCCATATGTGGTTCAGCTACAGAGCGGCCTCGAACTGGGCGAACCATGCGCCGACGTAGCTGGACGAGAACGGCGGCAGTGGTGGGTCGAACTGCGGTTCCGGCCAGGTGGCCGCTCGGTGCAAGGCGCGTTCTCTCGGGTGACCGATGTAGGACAGACGTGACCGCGGCTGTACGAGCCGTGCCGTCGTTCCCTACTTGGAAGGGCGAAGGCGGCTAGCGGAGCAGCGGCTGCGACGACCAGCATGGCTAGCTTTCATGACATCGCGCATTGTTGTGGTTGTCTATCACGCATGTGGCTCCTACCCACGGTGGGGGATTGGCCAAGAAATGGGTAGATTATTGCACCGCGCTTGCGCCTCAAGCACATGATGTGCTTCTTTATTTTCTTCTCTCTGCAGCCGGCACCTGTGAGCGTCGACCAAAGCGCTTCGCACTGCGGCGTCGGTGGGCGCTACATACTCATGGGTGTTACATATCGCGACCTAGGCCTTTGCACTTGGGAACTGTAATATTTTTGCAGGGATCTTGTGTTGGTTAGTATTTAATACGTGTCTGCAGCGCATTTTCGTATACGCTTCCTTTTTTTGATGCCGTTCTGTGGTATCAGCAATACAGGCTATATGTCCGGTGCCACGCGAGTCGGTAAGAGAACAAGCCTTAAGGCAGACTTGAAACGTTCTGAAGATATGTCCCCACTACCTAAAGGCGTCCTGAGAGGCATGTGTGTATTTTTTCCTGTTTTTTTTATGGATACTGTCAGCCCATATGACCGGCTATTACAGGAGTGGATTTAGCATACATAAACAGAGAAGTGAATTAGTGCACTTGACCAATGCACAAAAAGGAAAATGAAGCAGCACTGCTGATATCAAACACATTAACAATATAATAACGCAGCCAATTTTGACTTATTACATTACACTATTACTACAGAACATCAGGGTACATAAGGCAGTGTATTGCTTCCAAGAATGCATTAACTGATTTTATCTGAACAATTGAATCGGGCAAAGAGTTCCACTGCTTTTTGTCACCGCAAGGTCGATCATTAATCTCTTAGGTAAGGACGCCACATGTGACATTTGATCGGCCGTGGATTATGAACTGGCGACATACATAGTCTTGAGACTCTGGTCGAGTTAGATTTTGTCCAGCATTTCTACCGATGGGACTAGGACGTTTGTAGTCCTTGAAGTCCGCAAGATACAAGGCCTATGAGAGTCACGGAAATGAGGAGATAAGCAATAATTTTAATTTTGTTGTTTTTAGCATTATCATAAGGCGTGGTATAATTGCAGTTCTGCATTTCAGCCCTATTGAACGTGATCGCAGAGGGTCTCAACTGAACTTGCTGCCAGTGTCGGCAGCATGCTAAACTTATGAATTGTCTCAATGGGTCATAGCTTGTTGAGCGTGAATGAGAAAAAGGACAACTGAGTGCCTACGTGAATGCATATACGTACTTAATGTCCTTACTTTAAAAATTGTATGTTAATATTCTCCTGTGCATCCAACCTCGAATGCACTCAGTGGTCTCGCTAAAACCACTTTCTATTGCTGCAGTTAACATTCATTGACGTACTATTTTGTATCCAAGGACAAAATTTATTTGCAGATGCAGTAGAAAACAGCTTGCGATAAAGGGTGCAGATAGGAATTGGAAGGCCTCGGCAATGAAGCTTTCCAAACAAGTTTTGTTGAAATGTTACTAGTGCAAGGAATGTGTACTATAAAACATAAAGAGGAGTAATAGTTGTTTAGTATTAATATCAACATCAGCAACGTTTTCTTCTACGTCATCAGATATACGTGGATGATACAATGGGCTGTTGAGGCAGCTAAAGAAGAAATTTACTTAGCATGGTTTCAGGCAAGATTGGCGCTATATTTATGCATTTTGTCTTAAAGCCAATTACCTGTCTAACACAGCAATAAAAGAAAGCGACGAGAGCGAAGGCGACGGAGTAGCATTTATTATTATTCGGACAACACCTTTTTTTGCAACGTGCTTAGAACAACCAACGCATGCTTATTTTCATCCGCAGACTGACGATCCAGACAGCTTTCAGGGGTCCTCACTTTTCATAGGAGCAAATAAATCTTTCTGCGTGCACTTCACTCACCCAGTTCATCGCAAGGCAGCTCGTTGACAAGCACATCATCTACGGCCACAAAACCACTTGGGTTACTGCCGGATACAGCTCTGACGGCGTTCATCTGGTCAAGAAAACAAATCAAATGAACGAAGTACATATATTTTTTGCACTTTGCTTCGCTACCACCAGTCGAAAAGCGTTTAGAGCAAAAATAATGAAGACGCTGCAAGAAATATATCCGACTGATAAGAAGTTCTGAACTTAATTTTGCCCCCGTGCAAATCCTTATGAGAATGTAGCTTGTATGAATCAAATGTATGTGGCTTCCATTTAGGAGTTTGGAGTTTATGGGCATTGCAAAGATGCCGTGTTGTTATCATTTTGCTACAATGCATGATGTGGCACGATCCCGAAAAAATGAATGGGTGCGTATTATAAAGAAAACAAGTGGATGTGTATGCACCATATTTCTTGGCAAATTTTATCGTTTATTGTTTGCAAAGCCAAAAAGCACGCGCCTTTAGCTATTACTGCCTTTTATAATCGTCGTCTGCTCATCTTGGAGTAGTTACCACGAACTCCCACGTACTTAAGTTGAAGCTCCGAAAGAATGCCGCCTGCCACTTGCTTACCCAACCCGATGGATGCGGGAACTGTCGACGTTTCCAGACTCCCTTTGCTTCTTCCACTGGATTGTCTTTGAGCAGCAATTGGACGCCATTGGTCACGACAGGAAGGTAATACCACAAGGACGCACACTGGTAGTGTGTCGTGTCGCGCAACACAAAAGTGGAGTGATTCCCTCTGACGCCAACACTTTTGTAGAGCAGGTAGTAACCTGTAAGGGGTTGAGGGACCGACCGTGTAAAGAGGGGACGCTTTTGTTGCAAAATCTCTATATTTCAAGTGTGAATACTCACGAGAGGAGACCAAGACTCGAGCTTAGCTCTGAGGAATGTGTCAACTTGCTAATTGACAACTTCAATAATCTATATTGCCTTCAATAATCTATATTATCTAAATTCAATAACCAAAGCAAGTATATAAGAGAAATGCTGGGGTGTTCAATACATAAGGTTTTTCAATAGGGGCGGGTCGATGTTGAAATGGAATAAAACAAGCTGTGTGTGAGCTATTAAGAAAATTATTTTTTTATTTGAAAGGCCCATGTACGCCATTATGGATGGAACATATCATCGTTCAAATGTTCGTATCATCGTCGAAATGACTTCTCACAGTGCCACGGATCCGAGTGGTCCAATCTTCAACGACTCTTCCGCATAGATCCGGCTGAATTTGAGCGATGGCCTGGGTTAGGTTCATTTTAAGGGCCTCGGTTGATTGCGGCTTATTGGCATAGAGCGGCGACTTCAGGAAACATCACAAGAAAAAGTCAAGCGGGGTCAAATCGCACGATCTTGGTGGCCAATTCACGTCACCTCTGCGAGAGATAACCATACCGTGAAACCGTTCACGCAGAATGTCTATCGTGGCGCCCACTGCGTGGCATACAGCGCCATCTCGCTGGAACCACATGTCGTCTACGTCCATATCGTTGAATTTGGGACAAAAAAAATCATTTATCATCATTCTGCAGCACTCGCCGTTGACGGTGATGACTTTAACAACGTCGGTTTCAAAAAGTATGGACCAATGACGCCGCCGGCCTAAAATCCGCACCAAGCAGTAACTTTTTGTGGATGCATTGCCACATAGTGAACCTCGTGCTTGTTGGTGTCGTCCCATATATGGCAGTTGTGCTTATTAAAAGCCATTGATCCAAAAATGCGCCTCGTGGCTAAAGATGACTGTTCAGTCAAAATTGGGGTCCTCTTCCAAATGCTCCGAAGCCCCGTCAGCGAACAAACGGCGTTGTCTATGGTCATTAACTTTGAGCTCCAGGGACAGTTGGACCTTGTACGGGTGTAGGCCCAAGTCACGACGCAAAATTCGCCAAGTTTAAGTCTGCGAAAAGTCGAGTTCTTGTGCACGGCGAGGAATTTACTGCCCCGGGTTCTCCTGCACACTTTCAAAAACCGTGGCGATGTTCTCGGCCGATCTATCCTTCCTTTGACGTACAGGTGTTCACTGATTGCCTACCGGACCGGTTGTCTCAAATTTGGCCATGAAACGTTGGAGAGCCGACTTTGAAGGGCTACAGCGTCTGCCGTAGAACGGGCGCAACGCGCGCAACGTTTGCACTAACCAGCAGTCATTTTGATAATAACGTTTTATCATTTGTCTATGCTGCTCAATCGTGTAGCTTGCCATGGTGATTTCGCATCAGTGACTAAATAATAAACAACAGATTAGACAGACGGCACCAAAACAACATGGCCGCCACATGTTGCCAACATCGACCCACCCCTATTGAAAAAATCACCAGCCCTTACCCTGTCGAGAAAATGGGGGTAAGCGAAGCTTGTCCTGTGTGTATCTGACATTCATGGTGATTTTATTTATTTCTATCTCTCTTTCTCTCTTTCTTCCTCTCTCTTTATCTATCTTTCTTTCTCTTTATTTCTTTCTTTATTTCTCTCTTTCTGTCCCTCTCTCCTTATCTCTCCTTCACTTCTCTTTCTCTCTTTCTCTCTTTCTTCCATTATCTCTCTTTCTTTCTCTTTTTCTCTGTCTGTCTACTTTTCCTTCTCTCTCTCTATTTCTTTTTTTCTCCCTCTGTCTTTCTCTCTCTATTTCTCTCTCTCTTTCTCTCTCTCTATATTTGTTTCCCTCTTTCCTTACTTCTTTCTTTCTCTCTGTCTTTCTCACTTTCTTTCTGTCTCTCTCCCTTTAGTCATTTCTCTCTTCTTTTCTCTCTCTCTTCCTTTCTCTCTCTCTCTTTCTCTTTCTTTTTGTCCCTGGTAGGTGCCATTGAGCTTGGACCTTTTCTGCACAATCGTCAGGATCGGCCCACTTTTCAGTGTGACACCGCCGCCACCACCACGACCGCCGACACTTTCGAGCCTATAAAGCTTCGCTAAAAACCCTATATAGTTTTGTACGAAGCCATTTTTGCCGCGTTGGTCAAGCAGTGCTTTTGCGGCAGATGTCACCGAAACAGATGCATGCATGGGGATATTAGAGAGTGATAGCTAAGCGGGTTTACGGGCCAGCGGCCCCAGCGGACGAGCGCAGAGGCCACTGCGCATGTGCGGTACGCTGGGGCGGCCAGCGTCTTTACGGAGCGGGCCCTTCCCTTCGCTGGTTTCCTCTGCCCAGCGGAGCGCGCGCAGAGGACCAGCGTTTTTACGAAACAAACATGGCGACCACCTGCACAAACAGCGGAATGGCGTCGGCGTCGTCTTCAAACGCAGCTCTGGCTCGCCTGCAGGTCAAAAAGCCTCGTACGTGTTTCACCACTGAAGAGGACCGCTGTAAACTGCGAGAGGTTTTAGCAACTAAGCCGTTCGGCGACGATTTGAAGTGGATGACCGCGATCGAGAACCCGAAACAACTGATCGGCCGCGAGCTGACGCTAACTCCAACCTTGTTCGACAGGTGCCGCAACAAAGCGCTCAGCTCTAAAGCCCCTCAAGGGGCCTTTTCAGCTCAACCGAGCGAGGAAATGTGGAGCCAAAACTCTTCCTTTCGTGCGTCGCTTTGCTACCGTCACCTCTCGCCCGCTCGTTCCGCTGGCACGTAATCCCGCTGAGCTATAACTCTCCATTATTATAACCTAGAGAGAACGGCGTAGACACATTTGTGCATCCAGCGTCTGGCATTGTAAGAGTTCTACGAAGATGTTTTTAGCTACTTTATTTCTCAAGGAATCTTCCAATAAGAAATAAATTATTTCGCAGTTCAGTGACTGCACTGTAGCCTAAATTAGATAGCTTTAGTGTGTTTGGTATTCCGGCTAAGGGTGGTGGTCTGGGCGGATTACCGAATGAGCCGTAGCGTAAACGTGGAACAATCGGTTAACACGTAGCTAACATTGCAGTAAACAAGCATATTATACTTCGCTACTGGCGTAAATTTTTGGCACTGGCGTAATATGAAATACAATTACCGCGCTGCCAAAAATTCACACAAGCAGCAGAATATGATATACTTGGCAGCTGCGCTAGTAAGTATATGTTGGGCGGGTTGAGATCTGCCACACCAGGTGGCGTCACCACTCCAGCCGCTCAAGTTTACGCTTCCATTCACTCTGTAATCCGCCCAAACGACACGACTTTTGCCGCGAATACCGGACACTCAAAAACTCGCAGTTATTACAACTTTAATTGAGGTTTGAAAGAATTCATATGAGCTCACCATCTTCGGTCTGTGTGGTGTGGTCACGGCGAAGCTGAGGAAATGATCCAGCCCTCTGCGGTTCAAAACTTGCGCCATCGTCTTGTTGAAACAAGGGACAAAGCAAATTTCAGGTGCAAATAATTTTTTTGCGAATTGCATTAACTTGGGAGGTGATGATGCCGACTTTATTACAAGCGTAAACTGCTTTAATGTCGTTCGTACCAAGAGTGATAATGTGCTCATAGACTGGCGAGCCCTGCTCACGTGGGACATCGTAACTTTTTATTATGCATGGCCACATGAACTTTTATCTAAAACTCATTACGATAGCTTACCATGTACAGTGAGAGTTTTGGCAAAAGAATTGCATTGTTATTATCTTGCTCTCTGTAAATAATATAGATAATACTACCAAGCGGCCATTTCATTACACCTTTAGGCGTAGGCCACTTTCCTATATAAGTTTCCAAATATTAGGATTTAGATGGTATTTGCATGATAGAAATACCATAACATAAAGATGAACTTGTTCACTTATATATTTCCTTATCATATGCGTGCGTTGAAACTGTCTTAGTCTTCGGTTTAGAAGATGCTGCATTTAACTTCATATAAGAGTGTCGCAATTTTTCTAATTGTGCGAGTAATGTTATTTTTAATGATTGCGTGAACGCTGCAATACACAGCTTCGAATGCCAAATCAAATATCTTATAGTGAACTGACATTAATTTCTTAGCCAGCCTTTTCCATGTTACATGCTGAAGCATCACAAACGTTCGACAAAATAAAAATTGGTTTCGCAGTGGTTAATGGTTTATTTGACCTTAGTTAATTTGGAACTGATGCGCTATGTAAATTTTACGCCCTCGCTTGTTCCTTGGCATGATAACCTTTGTCCACACGCCTGCAATCACGGCGCACTCTTACCTACATTGCATTGCGGTGCCATTTGTCCTCACCTAAAACAAAACGGTTTTGTGCAGCGACATTCTTTCTATACGCATCATAAAGCGGCGATAAAATTACTACTCCCAAGCAAAGAGATGGCGTTAAACAGGGTGAATCGTGAATAGAACTCCAAAGATGAACAGCTACAGACGTCTACGTACCTCTGTTTAAGACAATCCAGGGCAAACATTCTTCTTCGAATGTGCAGAATTCTGTGAGACGAAAATAAAGTACATAGCAAAGAGAGGAGCTTCTATGAAGTGGAATGGCTACAAACTTTGTATATCTGTAAACTAGCAAAAATCGTTTCACCTGCGCTTAAAAAACCCCATATGCATTCAAGCGACGTGTTAGCGAGCAAATAGTATTGAGGGAGTACATGTCACAATAGTAGGCTGCCTAATGCAGTCGAGATAAAAAACAAAACAAATAGAAGACATAAAATATTCCGAGTTTATTGTTTTTGCTGGCATGTTATGATATTTGATAACTTCGAACTAGAAAATTTCACAATACACTCAAAAGAAGAACAGTATACCTAACGACATTGATGCGCAATGCAAGATTATCCTACATGCGTCAGTGCTAGAAAGACGTGTTGCTTCATTCATTCTGAAAAGACAAAGCCTTGCCATTTCACTAGCATCCATCCTGTGCATAGTGAATGTGAAGTTCACTCGGCGCAGAATTTCACGCTTTACGCAGTGTTGCAGATCTACATTTTCTGGTACTAAAGGGCAGGGGGCGCAGGAAGTGCCTAAGTTACGTTGTAATTTTAAGATCTCTAATAACGCCATTCTTCATCAACTTACCGTATGGTGGACATTCGCCGTCTGCATACTCGACGTCGTCAATCATGACTCCGGATTCACGCCTCTCGTCTACAGCTGCGATTACTTCAAACACGAGCTACGGAAAAAAAAGGCGAGATTACCCTCTTATCCCTTAGCTCACGCCGTCTTCTCTTTGTCAAAGTGGCGGCTACCATTTTCCGATCCGCTGGTCCTTGCGCACTTATTAGCATGTTTAGAAACGCCTTGGTTATCCTCGGTCTCCCAGCCTGATGTTTTTCTACTGGTACCTTGCGCTGCACGATGTATACTTATATATTCACGTCTAACGGTAAGCTAACTGTGACGCATAGCACCGCCTATATACACTCCAAACTAGTCTTATTGGTTTTGAACTTTCTTTCTCATAATCCGAGTGCGAGAGAAGTCCCTTCTGTGGTCTTTATTGTCGTGTAACAGAAAGCCGTGCAAGTATCACGAACGCAACGTTTCCAACTAACATTAGCCGTGAACCGGTCGTGCGTGTTTCTCAGCTAGTTTTCATCAATGTGCCACGCGAACATTATTTCCAACATCTTTCTTGTTTGACATGCCACTTGCGTAGTTCGACAGGACAAATAATTACAAAGGCGCACAAACCTAAGTACAGAAGTGTACATCGAAATTCCCCATTTCTGAAAATCAGAAATAAACCTTCCACGACATAAACTACCTCGATCTGAACATCAATTTTTCTTAGCGTTCTCGGCGCAATATGGTCTGTATCTGAGTTAATTGGTAAAGCGCCATCTTTTGGCCTTTGTTGATAGCTGTTGTTTATTGGGTTTTGTGTGCAACCACGCAGCAATTTACTTTGCAAGTTAACCGAATTGTTCCAATGTTTAGTTGAACGCATAACTTGCACTTCATTACTGTATTTCGGCACGCTGTGTGACTCACATTCCATTTCTTTTTGGACTTGATGGTAAGTGTGCGAACATTCCACCAGTCTTCTTCATCGTTCGTGCTCACAGAGAGTAGTGGATCTCGCATTGCAGTCTCCTTTGTGAACCTTTTAGAGCAGGAAAAGCAAAACAGTGCGCATAAAACATTGAGCTGCATTTGAAGGCAACTCTAAATCAACAGGCTTGCTCAGGTGCATCACTATCGGCGAAATGTAAACCTCACCAGTTACTTCAAACATGCGCCATGTGTTCTACATTACTTGAAAAAGGATCGAATTCACTTATGCAGGTAGCGTACTTTTGCAGTTCGTAAACATGTGTACCAGCCATTCTTAATAATCTATCCTTAGCAAAGGCGCTCCCATAATGATAATTAGTTCTTGAATATAAAATCAATGTAATACGGTTACAAGGCCCATATTCGTGGTACTTAATTCTGCCACGTGAGGGCGGTTTCTTATTGGCCAGTATGCGGCCATGCGCCACGCATCATAGCGATGGGCTTCGTAACGAAGCCTACACCATGGCAATGGCAAATCACAGATGGGGCTGCGTAAAAAAAATTGTTGGGTTTTACATGCCATAACCGCGGTACCATTATGAGGCGCGCCGTAGTGGGGGACGTATAGGGGACCACCTGCTCGTGCTCCCAATGCAACGGCGTTTTAAAATTTTGCCCCCACCAAAATGCAGCCGCCGAAGCTGGGATCTGATCCCTCGACCTCGTATGTAGCGGGGCAACGCCATAGCCGATAAGCCACATTGGTGGGTTTACGCAAGAGAGAGAGAGAGAGAAACTTTAATGAATAAAATGAAATTTTAGGTCCCGTGGTTGGGGCCCCTAGTCTGCAGGGCTCCACTGGCACGAGCGGTTCACTGGGCTTGGTCCACGAGAGCCAGTTGGCTGTCCTGGTCCTCGTCCGCAAGCCGCGCCTCCCACTGCCTGTTGAAATCTTGTGTTTTTAGTAGTGTGGAGTTTATATGTTTTGGTCTGTTTGGGCATATCCACGTGATGTGCGGTAACGTTGGCGTGTCCCCGCACCACGGGCATTCGTCAGTGTATCGTGCTTGGTGAATACGGCTAAGTGTATGTAGGTTTGGGTATGTGTGTGTTTGAAGTCGGCGCCAATTCCTCGCCTGTTGGCTGTTTAAATTAGGGTGAGGGCGTCCATATTGCCTCCGCTCCTGTTTTTGGTGTTCGAGGATGTCGCGCGGTGTAGAGGGAGGCTCGTCACTGGGTCGGTCCGCAGCTCGGATGCTTAGTAGGCAAGCTAGCCGGTCCGCCCTTGTGTTCCCTCCATGCCCTCGTGTGCGGGGCACCAAGTGAGGTTATGGAATCCGGTAATTTGACTCCCTAGAATTTTTTGTACTAAGCGCGGCGCCGTCCCGGAGAGATACAGGCGGCAGGCGGTTTGTGAGTCCGTGAGTATGGCAGCAGATACGTCCCTAATTGCAAGTGCAATCGCTGCGGCTTCTGCTGTGCTGGTAGATTTTGCCCTGGCCGATGCAGCTATCACACGATTTTGGTTCGTGGCTACCACCGTATACTTGTCCCTGTCCGTTTGACTCGCGTCTGTGTAGTACACGTCCGGTTGTCCTCTAAATCTCTGGTGCAAGGTTCTCGCTCGCTAAAAAAAAGGTGCAGAATGCAGACCTTGATCTGAGTCTTTAGTATAATATGCAGTAGAGAGGCCGGCGTAAAAAATATTTCATGAATGACTTGGGCGCCGGATTTGACGTGATTCTGTTGGTTCGTAATTCCATAGCCATGGAAGTAATAGGCATCATGGCCAAATTTTCCCATGGGTCCTAGGTAATTATTTAGCTAAAGCTGAATAAAAATAATTGTAGCTTTGATGAGGCACAGTGGCATTATAGTTGCGGAAGTAATATACGCCTCTTGGTGGAATTCACCTGAAGTCTCAGACCTGCCGTATGTGCTATACTATATATGAGAAAAATAGATTAAATTCGACAAAATCAGGCAGTGTGAGCATTATGCACAGACTACTCAGAAATGAGTGCATAAAAAAAAGGTTTCCTGCCAGTTATGCGACCTTTCAGAAAACAATAAAATTTCAAAGAAGCCCGTTCAGCTGCGGACTTTTTTCCTTAGTTCTCATGCTTCTCTGCCGTGGACAATACTCTCTACGTCATCGTGCCTATACCGCCGTTGACTGACGTGACTCTCTCGGCCAGCTTTGATGCTATAGGCCGCGGGTGGATCACATGAACTCATCTGGGCAACGCTGCCGTTTCTTATAACTGCAGAGTGCGTCAAGTATTGTGCCTAATAACTGGACACAATTATTCGGTATTATTAGTCAAATACACTTTCAACGCATATACAAGTGTGTAGTATATCGCCTCGCTGAGACACGTGAAGATTTGCTGCCCCAAATCGTTGGTATACATTTTTTTATTATAAAGGGACTGACAACCAATTTTCATGGCACCCATTTTCTTTAGTGCAATGTAACGCTTACCGGTCAAAGTTTCTAATCATCAACTGGTAACGCAGAAAACATCGTAGAACACTTCTTATAATAATTTTTTATCTGCACTGAGGATGTAGTCGTTTACTGGATGCACGCTGAAAACGGCGGTAGCTGAACGAGATTGCGATTGTACGCCGGCATTAGTAGGATGCAGACGACAAGTGCGAAGTGCGACCGTAGCTGTGAGAAAGTATCATTTCTTATCAAGCCGTCGTTCCTGCGATTCGTGTTGTCCGAAGTGTTTAATACTTTCTATAATAATAGCTACGTGTTTTCGTGGTGTCCTGTACAACTGCTTTGGTCATTAACCAGTCAAGAGTGTTTTTTAGGCAAGTCAAGATAAGTTCTCGAAAGCGAAACGACGCCTTTACACGTGATACGCCGTTCAGCGTGTATTAGTAGCACGCACGTGGTAATATTGTGTTACTGGCACCCATTTACAGCACATTGAGTGAATGACATTTTGTATCTACCAGGGTGACCACACAACTCTGGGCACTTAGTCGCAAATTCGCACGCGAACAACACCACGTGCGCCGTCATGCATTGTGGGACGTGTGTGCCACTCGTTGACGTCGACTTTCGTTGCTTCATAATACACATAGAATAAAGAGCCAGCATCTAATAATACACCAGCTGCAATATTAAGCAATACGTATGCGGTAACCTGACAACAGCCGCCTTATGTAGAGTAATATTTAATACTACATCGACAGTACCAGTATTAAACCGCCAGGCCATGCCACGCAATGCATTTGGAGACTTTCTTTCCCAATTTAAAATTGTAATTCCTGCTTAAATCGGGAACAGCGTGCAGAATTCCGTAACTATAGATTATGGTCATTTCATTTCCATCAACGTCGCACTACTCATTCTGGCGAGTTGTCAGTCCCTTTAAATAGAATATTAACTTCCGTTCACATATTTCAGAAAGCACTTTCGCGGCTCTTGTGGCTTCATACAACCGTAAAGAAATACTCCTTTCCCCATATGGCACAATAAGTAGAGTACGTCCCCGCCAATATTGTCTATGCCTGAATGTAGTTCTGGGCAGCACGCAAAGCCGCTACTATATCGCCCCCCAACCCCTAGCTTTTTATTGCGATAGCAATTATATGGATACTCGAAACGGATTTCTGCCGTCGCCGTCGCCGTGATGTTCCGTATGACGTCAACGGTGATAAAATCGTCGACGCGCGCCGTATGCTGTATGTGAGAGTGAAAGCGCGCGAGGGACGCGCGCTTTCACGGGGAGCGAACGCACGGCGGAGAGCAAACGCGCGTTCTCTTTCCTCCTTTAGAATCACCATATATATAGAGCAAACGCGACTTTTAGATGCGAGAGCATCTTATGCTCGGGGCAGTGTCCGTTCTGCGGCGTCCGCACCCATACTGCGCATACGCAACTCTCCCTCATTCTCCTCTCCTACGCTGGTGTGCGCTCTCCTTCTCCCCTCTCCCCCTCTCCGCCACAGGTGTGGCGCAGCAAATAATTCCATATAACTCTCTCTCTCCCTCTCTCTCTTTAAGGGAGAGAGAGGGAGAGAGGTAGACGGCGCAAGTGTCGCGGCGCAATATAAAGCGCGTGTTCAGCTGTGCTTCCGTCATTCTCTCTCTGTGCAACCATGTGCGAAACCCCACGAACAACGTCATCGTCGGCGCTAGTTGCAGCGACAGCGCCACCTCCGCGGAGCAGAGAAAGGCTCGGGAAGCCGAACGTAAACGTCAGCGTCGGCAAGCGGACCCCGAACTTCGGGCCAGGGAAGCGGAACGTAAACACAACCATCACCATCAGGGGAACGTGCATAGACCTCATCTTCGCCAATTTCAAACTCGACCTTCTGCAGCAAGACCCATTGACGCTACACTTTACCGACCACAAAGCCATGGTCTTCAAGATACCGCGTGCACCGACGCTAGGAATCACGTACGATCTCTAAATAAAGACGCAACAACCCCGTACGAGGGTCTCTCTTCTCAATACATTCTCTCACTCTGACTTTCATTGGGTTATGTTGCCAAATGAAACGAAACGGAAACTCGATGCGCACCCCCCGCGATGCTTTCGCATCCCACCATGGTTGCCCGTAGGGTGAGATGATGTGATTTTTTCCATCGCGCGATAGGCCGTGGGTGAGACGGGAGGGGGGTAGGGGAGGCGACGTTTAGCTGCGGCACCAAATGCGTATTTGGTGCCGCAGCTAAACGCCTTGTGTAGAAGGCGTTTATTGCAGAGAGCCGTAGGGCAAGTGGGTGCCGATACTACACGTCGTCCTTCCCTTCCTCGCTGCTCTCTTAATGTGGTTGTTGCTGCTGATGCTGCCGCTCCACTACCTTTGACGCACTGTAACAATATAAAAGCGTTGCGAGGTGACAATGTGGTAAAGACTTCTGACGCTGCTCGACGAGTGTCCCGTTCTGATCTCCTCGAAAACCTTCGAGCCGCTCCCAGAGGCACCGGCAACAGTCACCAACGCCGCGTGCGTTCGGTGCAAACGCGGCCAAAACGACGATGGCGTCGACAACAGTTCTGCGCGTTGCTGGTGCTGCAGCATGTCCAAGCTTATACAGTTGATAAAACTACTATCCATACTGTGTATAGCTCTCTCTTAATTTGCTATCGCAATTGATGCTTCGCCTGTCGGGTGAGACTGCGACATTTTTTTAAAATACTGTAGCTGCAAAGTTCCTACTTATACTCGGGATTTCAAGGACACCGATTAGTTGCAGGATGTTATCCAGGGCTTGGCTAAGAGTGTGACAACGAAAGATTTCACAAACACTACAGTTGTCAAGTGGGAAGATTTCACGATGTGATACCTGTACACGTTTAACTGGCCTGGCACGCCACGTCCTTTCCACCAGAAGGTGACGCAGGTTGCTTCAGTCGGCTGTCGCGTGGCCATGAAAACTCTGGATACTGGATGGTGCGAGCGCACAGCCGTCGTGTTCAGGTAAAGGTAGTAGCCTGCGGGCCAACCGCATACATTTAACAGCATGCCTGATTTAACACTAGTGCCTGCAACAATAACTAAACAAGTGTCACTAGCAATAAGCTGTCTGTCACAGAGCAGCTTTAGACACCTGTAAAGCCACCCGAGTGCTTGCTTATATTTACGGCACGCGCAACGCCACTCAGTCATTATCATCATGGTGATAGTGTGGCACTGTGCCTATCATTACCATGACCAAACGTTCTTTCAGGATATTACCAAGAGTCTTGGCGCTCTAACAGAACCCAAATATAATCTAGGTAAAGGCAACAATGTTATCAAATAAAATATTACAACGTTTCGGAGCTGAATTGATCGTATACATTTTTTCCAGGAAACGCAGGTAACACTTAGGATTTTATTGATAAACGATAACTACCATTTGAAAAAAAATTGCCTAAAATCTGCAGAGTAGTAAGGAAAGACTAGGGCTTTGGGAAAGTCGCTTATTTCGATAGGTGACTCATTAAATAATCCAAATCGTCAAGGAACCTGCAGTTTTATGTCTCGGTTGGTATTAACCCATGCGCACTTTTTGTGCGTGTGTTTGCGGCTCTCTTTCTCAGGGCCAACAACAACAACAACAAAACACTTACCCTTCAGATTCTTAAGAGTGTTGTCTGGAATTCCTATTTGCTGTGCGATGATCGGTATCCATGGGGCAAAACTTCCGGTTCCTTGGTGCATGGGACACGAGTATGCCGGCTCAAAGGGGCAAAAGTCTGAAAGGCGTTTTGTGAGATTTTGCTTAGCTCATGCGCTTAGCCCTGGCGCCAGAGAAACGATATAAGTGATTACAACGGTTCTTTAACAATTTGACGTGAGCCCATTTTCACACGTCATCACCGTTCCCATTCGTTAGCTCATCACAAGCGCAGTCAGTGGATGATATGGGTTTAATAACTGAGTGGAACGCCTTACCATCAGACATTGCCATGGAACCTGACTTGACAAAGTTTCAAGATTTAATTCGCTCACGACTTGTCAACTAATCTTATTATTATTATCTTGGGACTTTTACAGTGTTTCCGATGTTTGTTGCTGTTTTGCTTTTTATTGCAGTTGCCTTATTTTCTCATAATATGTACTAATGTTTTCTCTGAAATAATTGTGACTTATTTTGTATATTGCCTATGTTTCACTCTATTACTACTTTTGTTATATTGTCTTGTTTTTAATATGATGTATAATCTATGACCAGTGCCTGTGCGCCTGTGACCCCTCCCCCCCATGTAGTACGCTCATAATGAGGGCCTTTGGGGGTATTTTAAATAAATAAATAAATAAATAAATAAATAAATAAATAAATAAATAAATAAATAAATAAATAAATAAATATTACTGATTATAAATAATGCGGTCTGAAATAGTTTGTTTCTCCTGTCGTTAAAGAGAGCGCATGTTTTCAAGTTCCCGGAATTCAAATGTGTTTCTTCCATATATACGTTCCTGGTAATTTCATTCATATTGACTCACTCGTTTGCTGTCGATCGATGCTTACCAATTTCTCAAAATTCCTCCCCCTATATGTGCTTTGTTACATCACACGATCACCATCACACGCTCACGTCTGATGACGGTTTGCCTCAGCTCAAAACACTTATTACGCCTAAAATGTTTAAGCTTGACATCCTAATATACTGGTAGAAACTTCCATAGTTTTTGCGTCATTCGATGGACATACTGTCTGTCGGCAGTCGGACCCTTCCGAAAAGCCTCTAATGCAGCTTTGGCTGAACCGCCACTTTTTTTTTCATAGTAACACAGAAAAGATAACATAATACTTCATCCGTCCCTCGCAGATTCCATCGAACCACTTACCAAGTGCAGCAAGTTAATTTGGCAACTAGATTAAACGGTGTAATCAGTTCATGCTTTATTATTGCATGGGACCCTTGACGTTGAATGCTAGTGGTTTCTGTCATCTTTTTTTTCTAGGAGATAAATGATTTGTCGAAGCCTCACGCACTCTTACCTCTAACAGGACACGTTCCCTCAGTGATCTCTATGTCATCCAACCCTATAAGACCGCTTTCCACGTGCGCCTGGATCTGGAGCTGCAATATCCATAACATACCCATAAACACATATTAAAGCGAAGGCGATATGTTATTCTTCCGATACGTCTCGTTTTTTTTTTAGTTCGAAGGGATTGATAATGCCCGCTTTATAAATAATTATGTTCAACCTGCCAAGTTTAATTCTGGAACAAGGGGAACTTGTGTGTTCGAAATCGCAACATACTGGTAGCTAATTGAAAACATTTTCTAATTATATTTTAGGATATTTACTTTACGCCACATTTTCAAAATTATGAATGAATGCCAAGAACTAGTCTGTTGATGCCAGCTTTGCAGAATATCTAAGGCTTGCGCCATTTTCGATATATTTGTCCTTAAATTTGGCTAAAGATTAGGCTAGCTATCGTGATTAGTTTACAAGAAACATTTTGTAGTTGTTGGGGATAAACCTAACCGGAATGACAAGGCATTTCCAGCAAGCTTTGGAGACAGATATCTCGAAATTAGTGCTGCTCATGAAAATGGTGATAAGCGGACATGGTCTAAGTGCTTCACTCTTGAGCTGAAACAAAAATTTAAAAATGGGCGAGCATCGATCGGCTCTTACTTGGCAGTGTTGGCTTGGGCCTAGACAAAAAATTATTCCTATTTAAAATAGCAGCCCGCGACGAGAACTGCATTTTTTTGACAAGAACAGGGCAGTCGAAGAAATGAGCGACAATCCGAAAAACATGAGAACAAATAAGATACACAAAGACGACTACTGTGAATGTTTATTCGTTGTAAAAAAAATACGTGAAGACTAAAGCTTGTGTTCATACATTATTAGGCATCGAAGATCTGAAACGTGAGATAATACATAGGTGCCCTTCTAGATACAAGTAGAATTCTACTAATATCTATGTCGTTATTGACGTTAGTGTCATTTCGAATATCAAATAAACGTTTTACGAAAAATGCTTGCGCAGCGAATACAAGAAGAATGATAATAAGGCTTTATTAAATTGAAATATACAGAGTGTTTCAGCGAACACTTTCACATACTTTTAAAGGTTGCCTGTGGCAGATATCACAATTATAGTTCATGAGCTGGTCTACTCGAAGAGGCGGACATTACTTGCACAAGAAACTGAAACGCATAATCGTCTAATTAAGAAAAATAACTAATTATTTTTATCTAATTGCCTAATGGCGCATATTGCAATTTACAAGTTCTAGTCGTGGAATTCGCAAGACATCCTAATTCCTCCACTTGGAACAAATAATTAGGATGACACCAGCTTCACAATATTAATTTCCCAACTTTGCGGAGAAATTCAATGGCGTTCCAGTTCTTTCACACCAAAATGTCGTTTTATGCATTGAAGCACAAAAGTAACTGAACGCCAATATGCATTTCTCCGCAAAACTTCGCGAAATAATACCTCCAAACTGGTGTCATCCTGAGAATTCTTTCGAAGTGGATCCGCCTTGGGTACTCCATGGCTAGAATTTGTAAATTGCAGTATGGGGTATAAGGTTACTAGCTTAAAAAACATGATTAGTGAATTTTTCAATTAGTCAAATATGCTATTCAATTTTTTGTTCATGTCCACCTCTACGAGTAGAACAACTCAGGAACTAGAATTGTGCTCTCTGGCACAGGCAACCTTTAAAATTTTTTAAAGTGTTCGCTGAAAGACCCGGTATATACTCGAGACTTTTCATCTTTCATCTTAGCTCTTAGCATCACGGCGAGTCATTGGCTCATGCAGAGTTTATACAAGTATACAAAAATGTAACTCAAGCAAATTTTTGTGGAATATGTCTATATACACTAGCATAAATAATAAAGAAAAAAAGGAAAGAAAGAAGAATATGAATCACGCTTTCCTGCTTGTCCAAGCGGCTCTCTTAGCAACCGCCTGAAAAAGCTTAAGTATGGTACGATTCACCAGTTTCACCAATTGATATACTACGAATATCCTACGCTAGAGCAGCTTGGTACGTACATAATTATTGTTCTTCGTAAACAAAAAAGCCAAAATATGCAAATATGGCATATCACCACAACGTAATGCTACTGGGCAATAATTACTAAGAAATTGTTGCATACAATAGTTGTAGTCCTGCTTGTCACTCGAGTAGTATTTGCATTTTCACATTTCTGCTGAAGCTCACAGCAAACGTTGTAAACCAAACAAAATGTAGCCTAGAATAACTGAGTCGTTACCCAAGAAAGATACGTACAAACAAAACACCTAAACTTTACCTTTTAACACTCAGTGTAATTCAACGCGCAACTGTACATTTGCTTTGTAGGAGAAAGGCGTTCATTTGTGGTTCATTACAGAAATTAAGAGTGAAAGCATGACTGTACCTTAAACTTCTGAGGGGGCACCTTGAAGGCTACAAGGACATGATTCCATCGGTGGTTTGTCCTGGTGCCAGACCCGAACAAGAAATGGCCATCGGCTAGCACCGTTATACTGCATGGGAAAACGGCGTCAAAGTAAAAAAAAAATTAAGCCAGTTCCACGCTTGTTAAATCTGATGTAACAGCGGAGCTCTGCAGGCGGGGGTGTTTATCGTAGAGGCTATGACGCTCGCCTTCGGCCCGTGAGTACCTGAGTTCAAATCCCGCCTCGCCACGAAAGTTCATATTGTTTTTCTTTTCTCTTTCTTTCTTTCTCTCTCTTTCCCTCTCCCTCGCTCTCATTTTGTCTTTCTTTCGCCCATGACAAGTTGTGTTACAATCGTCGGTACAATGCAACCATATGGTTCCCATAAGTGCGTGTTCAACAAGCGTGGGTGTATTGCGCAGTGGTTGGGACGTTCGCCTTCGAACAGTGGGTACCCGGGTTCAAATCCCGCCTCACGAAGAAAGTTCATTTTGTTTTATTTCTTTAGCGCTCTGTCAGTCTCTCTCTTTATCGCTCTGCATGTCCTCTCCTCTTATGCTCTGCTTTCACGTTCTCCAGCTCGACGAGGCTGCGCACGACAACGAGACGAACCTTGCAAGGCTTTAACTGCTCCGCTGTAAAAACTCGCCAAACGAACTTTATAGTAATGTTCGACACCCTTTAGTTTCGCGGGGTAACAACATTTGTGTATTGTTAGGAAGACACAGCGAATCATAGAAAAATAATTTTTCAGGAGTTAATTTAGTTTTGCTGATCTTGCATGCTATTATCCATGAGCAAAAAGCTATCATTTCGGTTGGTAAATCCTTAAAGTCTGCAGACGAATTATTCTTTTGCCAACAAATGTTTTGCGAAATGCCCATGAAGCGCAATACGAAATAGATTTCCGTTCCCCTTGTTTCCCAATGCCTCTCTACGTAGATGATTGGGACTGAGACTGGTTAAGTAAGATGTTTTTAACGCCATAGTGTTAAGGGCTCCGTGTCGCAGAAAATCAGGTGTCGCCGTAGATGTCAGCGTCTGTGGCAGAGAAAATCACCCCGAACCACACCGACCGCGCAGTCTCTCCACGTGGCGGAAGGTGTTAATGCAGGAGAAAATTATCCCGAACCACCGCCAACGAGCAGGCCCTCCGTGTGGTGCAAGGTGTTAGTGAAGAAAAATTTAATTTCTCAAAGTAAAATCTGTCAGAAATATGGCAAAGTACGACTTAGCCACAACCTACAGACATGGTGGTGTACGAGAAAACATAATTCTGTTACGAGGAAACACAAACACAAACCCCTTTTCCAGCATTTATAACAGCGGCGCGCTTGGGTATCTACTTGCGAAAATCTTATCTAGATGGCGCTCGCATGCTATGCAGGTCAAATTGGGACTTGGCCTGCCCAATGCGTTTTGGACACGCGCGCACGTCGGGGCAATAGCAAACAATTAATAAAATAATAAAAAAAGGTCCTAGGACCTTCACGTTTTAATATAAGACAACTTATAATGCCCCTGGAAAAACGTATTCCCAGCAATGCATTTCTGTTTAAAAGTGAAGACGACTTTAAGGGGATCGTTGTAAGCTTGGTCTTTGTAAGCTGGCCTTCCCACGCTCTGTGTTGCAGTGAAGCCTAGTCAAAGAAAAATGCGATGCGAACGGGGCCCGTTAACTCTATCGCGTTCCACTCTTAAAGGCGATGCGTCCTCCAATTTTTTCATCTCAGGCATAAATTCCAAACAGATAATAAAAAAGCGACCGTAGCATATGTTTTCATTTTCAGTAAACATAGCAGTTTCGTATAGTAGACCTTTTGTCTTTCACTAAACTCTTCACTCTTCTTTTGGCCTCAACTTTAGCTCCCCCCCCCCCCCCTTCTGATGTCATAATGCACCAACTATCCTGCGCAAGTATACACTTTAGCTTTCCCAGCTGTCGCTATTTGACATATGCTATTGGAGCTGTATAATCCTGTCATCACCTCATCATCAGCCTATATTTATGTCCACTGCAGGTCGAAGGCCTCTCCCTGCGATCACCATGCAATTACCCCTGTCCTGCGCTAGCTGATTCCTATAGAAGACTCATAAATACTCGCAGACATGGAGAAGCTTCTAGTGTTTTGTTCAAGACCTGCAAGCTTTTTTAGAAAAGGAACATGCATAAAATGAACAAATTCAGAGTCTCAAGCCAGCGCTAAGAATGCCCTCACTAAGCCAAAATAACAAAGTAAAGTTGTTTCCTCCTCCTCTCCAAGTCGCTTTACACAATGTTTCTGTTTTGAATTACGGGAACTGATAAAGGCTATTCATATTTTGTTTCTTCATGGTAAAATTTGTGTGCTCAATCCCAAGCGAAAAGCCGGGTTTTCGTGATCACATCCCTATCTTTCATGCTCACTGAACTAGCCACGTGGAATATGTTGAGAGCGAGGCAGAATAAATATTTTTCTACAGGCGGCATAGCACGAGATTCAAACGGTTACACAGACAATAAATTAAACTTCTTTCCTTTACATTTATAACGAGGGGCGCATGTCAGAGGCAACAGCTCAATATACCATGAGGCCGTGAGGACGATGGCAAAGAATGCTGCGTGAAGCACACACGGCACGCATGCCGCTTTTTCGCAGAAGTATTATACTGCAGCCCCCAATACAACTCTTTTCTACAAAGAAAACAAAAATTCATGTTATCGCAATTAGTGGCAAATAATGATGTACTGTCGATAAATCGTCAATGTTGCATCATTTTATACCGGCGCGCTGCATGCTCACTTGTAAGAGAATGAAGGTGGTAGGGTGATGCTATGTGTATTTTCTAGTCAGTTTTCACTCTTACTTAGTAACTAAATATCAGCCTATTGGGCAGTAAGACATGTAGGGTTTTATTGTAGAAAAACATTAATCATTGGCTGAAAGCTCACGCGGACGTTAAATCCTGGCTGCAGGCCTTACGAGAAACAAAACAACTATTCTTGCGCCATTACTGACAGACTGTGGCATGTGCGACACTCCGTGAAACACGGTAGTGCTTCACTGCGTTGTCCTCAGCCAAATGGCTGTGTATAGCAATACTCAGCACACTAAATTGCTATGTAGCCACAATCATAAGGCATAGGCTTGAGTTTATTGCGACCTCAAGGTTACCGTTTTTTAGAGCGAAATCTCTGCTACGCCTTGCCTCGCAAGGTAATTCATCGCGTCGCAGTGACCTTGAGCCCCCGGAGCGCACGTGTGGCAGCTGTGACGTCACGCCACGTGATCCGCGGCGGAGAAGCGTCACAGCTGCGCTCGCTCGGAATCTCGCCGCTGCGGTACCACGTGACTAGGCGAGGGTTTAACGGCTGCTTCGCCGGCGCTTGGTCGATCAGTCAGGCCATGGATGGTGCGCCGGCTGGGCCGTCTGTGCGTGCGCTTCATCGCAATCGACAGGCTGAATCCAATCATCTAGTAGATGTAGCTACACGGCAGGCTGCGAAATCTCAAGCAAAGGCAAAGTTGGTTGCTGAAACACCGGAGCAAAGGGAGGCCAGATTAGCACGTTATAGAGAAGCTTACCAAGCGCTGAAGCGTGCTATAATGAAACACTGTGCGCATAGTCTTTGCACAACCAAGCCAAACAGACCTTTCGCACGTAATAGTTAGGTTTACAAGAGTTACACCTCCGCCATTTTTTTCCTCGTCACCACTAGACAGAAAGTGCAAAAACCGTTAAGGAACGTACAGAACCGTGTGCACCGCGACAAGAAACATTACTTTTTTGGCACCAGCACACATTTTTAGCCATGGCAATCGTAAGGAGTGATGAAGAATTGGTGGCAACTGTATTCTCTGTTACTACTTACTGGGCTCGCTTGTCGTGGACGGTGAAATGCCAGAAGCTGAGACAGGCTTCATCAGTAGTGTTAAATTGAAAATCCGGACTCTTCAGCTCCGCTGTTCCAAATGGTTTGTTTTTGCCGATAGAAGCAAAAATGAAATGTCCTGTGGCAAGAAAAAGATAATTTTAGGTTATAAATACTACAAAAAAAAAACTGAGCGTTGACATCTACGCAGTTCGCCAGAGAACTTGAGCGCGCATTTCCGAAACTATATAACTGCATCTGCATTATTGCTCGGCTTCAATTTCGCCATTGGGACCTGTGTCCTAAATTTAGTATAGACTAATTTATATAAGAGTGTTAATCAGGCTATGCCACAATACGATTTCTCAAACAAGCAATATTTGCCTCTACAAGTAATCAAGCAGATATGAGAGCATTTTTCTAGTTGCAAATACTGTAGCAGCCTGAACACAACTTCCACCTTGGACGAATTGGCGGCAGTTACACTTACCTCAAAATTCAGAACAAGTTACTGCAGAGTGTATTATTGTTAAGTTGGTTTCCATATTAAGCTCGCATGCCTTTCTGCAGCAACACATTGCTGCACATATGCACTTAATCATGCAAGCCTTCCACTAAAGAGTGCATTTTCTGGATCGCAACTGAGTGAATTCAATTGCATGTGGTTCATTTCGAGTTACAGGTATAAGTCGCTGGCTGAGAGCACTAAGGGATAGTAACAAGAAAACTACTGACATTGGTTAGGTGCTACCATTTAATGCAGTGAAACGTAACTGATGTGTGACTACGCATTCACACGACATCTGCACATGAACACGTCACTAAAATACTTCAAAGCCTGACCAAGCAGACGCTTACCTCTGTAGGCCCTCAAAGTGTGGTCGAAGCGAGGGTAGTCAGGGATTCTTTTAGCAGGATTGTTGAGCACCCAAGGCAACGACCCGCCATTTGGTTTCCATCCACATGTAGTCCCGTCCTCGAATGTGCAACGCGCTGCATTTCGACGCAGTCATCACAAAGGAAAGAAAAAAAAAAAGATGTCGCAGTTTCACCCGAAAGGCAAAGCATCAATTGCGATAGCAAATTAGTAGAGAGCTATACGGAGTAAGGATAGTAGTTTTATAAGCTGTATAAACTTGGACATGAAGCAGCACCAGCAACGTGCAGAACTGTTGTCGATGCCATCGTCGTTTTGCCCGCGTTGGCACCCAACGCGCGCAGTGTTGGTGACTGTTGCCGGTGCCTCTGGGGGCGGCTCGGAGGTTTTCGACGAGATCAGAACGGCACACGCGTCGAGCAGCGTCGGAAGTATTTACCACCTTCTCACCTAGCAAAGTTTTTATGTAATTACTTATTTGGTGCCACAGCTATACGTCGCCTCCCCTCTCTCCCTCCCGTCCCCCCGTCCCCCCCATGGCCTTTCGCGCGACGGAAGAAGTCGCGTTTGTGCTATATATATATATATATATATATATATATATATATATATATATATGGTGATTGTAAAGGAGCAATGAGACCTTTAATTCTGCAGCCCTTGAGGGAGCACGGCACAGAACGCGCGTTTTCTCTCCGCCGTGCGTTCGCTCCCCGTGAAAGCGCGTGTCCCTCGCGCGCTTTCCCTCTCACCATAGCCTATGCTCTCGCATACAGCATACAGCGCGCGTCGACGATTTCATCGCCGTTGACGTATGCGAAACCTCACGGCGACGACAGAAATCCCCTTTAAGTGTCCATATAATTGCTATCGCAATACAAAAAAAAAACAATTTCATAATCTGATGTTTACTTTTGCCTTTCTGTATCTACTTATATAACTATCTTACGGTTGTGTTCATGGCCTGATTAATATTCGGACGTAAGTTACATTTTGAGCAACTTAGACACAAGAAGATGAAGGGAAGGAAGATTGAACACAGGAAAAAAGATAGGAGGAAAATGTCTGTTGTTTTAAATGAAACGTAGAAATGATAAGTAAAAGGGAAATAAAAGAGGACGAAACGCAATTTCCCACCAGTGGGAGCCAAACCCACAACTTTCAGCATCATGTGTGCGATGTCCTACTAATTCAGCTATGGAGACGGTACTCTCCAGCTCATATCCTTGAGTGTTTTTGTGTGTGTAGTAGATCTTGCTATCGGATTTTCAGTCATTGCCACTAATGGTGATGGCGACGGATGTCGAACATCATTTGGCTGCCACGGCCATAAGCAGTACAGGCTGACTCTCCCCCCGCCTCCTTTCACCTTTCTACTTCTCAATGAAACCCCACGTAATTTCCCTTGTTTTTTTTTTTTGGCTTCATATGGTTTCGTCTAACATAAATGAGCCTATCGGTTCTCCTTTGAGTTTGAGTATGTGGTTACCAGTATTCCACAGAGTCCCCCATTGTGTTGTGTCAGGTATATGTGATAGTACTGACAGCAGCCTTTAGTTATCCTTATCAAAAAAGTCGTGAAATAAATAACAAAAATCATGAAAAGATTCGCATCAGAAGGCACTTCGTTTGGCAATCTCTTGGGGTAATAATTCAACAATGTGTAAGCACTCGCGTTTTCTAACAGTATCACCATGACAATGTGTCAGACTAAGCCAAAGCAAGAGCGAGCGCATCCCTTGAACTGTTGACCAAGATAATAGGCCTGCATCGGTTCTTGTTAGGCAAACGGTTTCGCCTTGTGTGGTCCCAAAACGTTAAATTAGCTTGCGCAAATGTTCAGTCATGCCTAGCTCGCAGCAACTGCACCGAAAAGCACTTCGTAGAGTTCTACGAATACGTGCGGCTAGGCAAAATAAAACATTGCACAAACAGCAAATTAGTTCCAGCAGGGCACCAATGTCTATTTAAGAAGACCTGAAATCACTACGGAAAGGGCGATTAGATAAGCCTCATCCCATCACGGTCCTTGTGAAATGAACTCAGGCCATTCCAGAAATATAGAACACATCCAGACGCACTATTACGCATCTAGCTGTAAGCTGTTGTGCAACTTGCTCGTGTTGAACGAACAATTGTGCGACGAGCTATTGGGAAACTTCGTTCTTGGCACTATATGTCAGGAATTTGTAACTTGCGCTCTGTACCCTCAGAAAGTGCAGTTATCTGCCCGCAAATCCTGCTAAGACGCCTCTTACAATACATTGCACATTACCTTCAACGTTTTCTTTTGTTATTTATTCGGAAGTGACTATGCCAAATAGTTTTTCTGGGTATAAAGTACGGCGCATGTGTAACTGTAAAGAAATAGTTTACTCACATTCTTTTTATCCGCTTTCGAGAAATTTGACACTAAACTAATCTACACCTCTGTGTCGTCTGTTACGATTGGCCAGCGGGGCCAGCGGCCTTCGAACCTCTCCTGCTTTCCTGAGACGAATCAGCTTTGTGAAGCCCACAATACGTGGCATCGGACAGACCAGCGGCGACACCAAGGCGGGACACGTTGGACGGCTGCGGGGTTGATGTATGCCACTTGTTCGCCTACCAAGACCACGGGAACCGACAACTACTGTGACACACAAAGTAGCTCAATTCGAGGGGACAAGAACCTGCACCCCCGTGGAAGCGGTAACCACTGCGAAGGCCACTCTCCTGATCCTGACAAGCTCTTACGGCCACGGAGTACATAATTGACGCAGCGGTCCAACGTCGAGAATTTCCGTGAGAACTGCGTCTACTTCGGTTTTCCAAACTGTCACGTGGTTTCTTCGTGTGTGGACGTGATCGCGCCACACTGGAGGCGCAGTCCGGCCGAAAGGTGAAACGTTATGGGCGGGATTTTACAAACGGTTCAACGATTATGACTGGCCAAGACACAGTCATCAAATTCCCTCGTCTGGTCACCTAGAAAAATGAACTGTTTTAAAATCAGAATTTTCCGGTTGATCAGGTGTGCTCGCTCAGAACCATTTAGACGGCTTGGAAATGTAGCTCATGCTACGAGAACGATGTACTGCGCTCCGTACTCCAGCCAGTAAAAGCATCCCTTGTTCTATAAATAAGTTTGCCTCTCCTACATGTAAATAAACACCCTGTTTCCCCTACCTCTCGACCTCGTACTCATCACTAAAGAACCAACCCTCGTCAAGAAGGCTCGGACAACGGCGTGGGCCCATGAAGCCTCCCTGTGACGCTCCGGTAGCGTAGGCCAGCTACCTTTTTCAGACGCACCGGTGGTGTAGGCTAGAGCGTGACCCTCTCAGCTGACGCCAGACTCCGAGACCACGACTCCCGAATCCTACACGCCCCAGATGGACGAAAGCAGCATTAAGGTGTGTTTCGAAATCACTGAGATTGCGTGAAAATACCAGACGAAGCAGCAGCATGTCAATGTACTAGGCGTAGTTCCATCTTCGTATCTGCGTCCTAGCAATGAAATGCAGTTTTTACCATTGCAAACATGAGGAGATGATGGAGATAGTTATTTTTTTCGCGGACACGGAGACGCAGCTTTTGGCATCTAACCGCGGTATTTAAGTTTTAGAAATTGTTTTTCAGTTCAGAATATAACAGTAGACAATAAAACAACCCTGAAGACGGATTATATCCCATAGTTGTGTTCAGGTCTCAGAAGGATGTATTAGAGATAACGCAGTCCACGAGTTGCAAAACCGGAGTTATAATAATCCAGGCATCTCCAGAAAATCGTCTAGCGAGTGGCATACATTTTCTTAGAGAGAAACACTCGCGACAGGCAACACAAAAAAGAAAGTTTATGACATTTCGAGACATGTAGAAGACCCTTGTTCACAAATGCGAAATAGGCTGGACAGTGCGTAATATACCTAATGGCGCAATGAACTGATGTGCTGTACATCTCGGGTGGATTTTCGCGTGTGCAATTAGGCGTATAAGCTGTGGATTAAATTAAAAAATTTCAAAATAAAGCTACAAACATCATCACCTTTGTTTTTATTTTTGTTGCCCGTGGGAAGTGCTCGTTTATCTCCATAAAAACTGGAGTTAATACTTCGTGATACAGCATTTGCCGGCAATGGAAGTTGTGAAGCGAAAGAGCAAGACGCCAGGTGACAATACGAACGTTAGGCAAATATGAGAAAATAAATGAAAGTGGTTGCTAGTCAAATGGCCCATGATTAATTTTCCCGTTTCTATATTTACTTATTTGACTATTATTACGTTTCAGCTGAATGCCTCAATAATATTGAGGCATAAATAACAGAAATGTACTTTGGTGCAGCTGATATTCCTCACGAAACTGTTCCTCAAACTGTAAGTCTCCGCCATCAAGAGATTCACATGAACCTCAGCGAGGAGGTATGAAGTGGTGCTGAAATAATTAGAAATAGTAAGCGACACATGCTCTCAGATTACGCTCTTCGTGCTATTCTGAATTGCGATGGCAAAAAACGACGTTGTTGTTCTTGTTGTTTCCGCAAAACATGGCGTTGCCGACAGTGCCGGCTTCTGTGGGTAAGTAGGCACTTTGTGGTTTTCTTTCAGTTTGAGGAGAGAAAAACAGTGTAGTCAAGACGTAGCCACATAATTCGATGACAGACATATAAACTGACCAAATGTATTGCTGAAAACAGCGAGAAAGCTTATTTTTTGCTGCTGAATTTTAATGACATTATGTCGAGCTCATAGTAGATTAAAGCCAGTGGCTGGAACTTCTGGAACTGCCATGAAAGTTCTACTCCTTTTGTGCGACATTATCATGCGAAGCTGCCGATAACAGCGTATTGCTTCTCCTGCGCTCCCTTTCCATTTCCATTAGCCCATTCTTAACAAGTTAAAAGAATGCGTAACAGTATTTTTTTTACAATAGCAATCTGATTACCCCATGCATTGCTTACAACGTAAAATTTTGCTTTGTTTGGTAGATAATCATTATTATTATTTTCATAATCATTATAGCTGACACTACCACCGCCACCACAATCATAATATTGTGGAGGCAGCGAGCCGAGGAGACGGAGGAAGAACGAGCCGCACGCCTCGAGAAGCGTCGTAAGTACGAAGCGGCCAGGCGAGTGCATTCAAATGAGGATAGCATCCGAAACGTGTTCAAGTCACTGGACGACAACCCCTTATCTTCCCGCCTCACCGACCATCGGGCCATGTTTGTAGCAATTGAGAAAAAACGAGATGAAGACTTTCAAAATAAGTGCGTTACACTTTAAAAATGTCTAGTCTTTAATGTAACCATAACACAACAAGAGGTAACAACCAAACCTAAACACTCAGACGTACGAAGCTAAACAATATAGATGTAACCGCAAAGAGAACTAAGCTAAACAATAAGATTCACCGTACCTCTCACTACGCACACCCAGGCATAAATGAGTTAAGCCACAGCCAAATTTTCTTCCGTATTCATACTTCGTTTGCCTCTCTGCAAATCTCTCAAGACGAATGCACGCACTGTGTGAATGGGTGTTATGCGAAGCATTTTGCGGGTACTTGGCTATCCAGCATAGTCTGGGGTTGCGAAAACTGTTACAAGATGAACCAATGGTGTTTGTGTAAAATGAGCAGTTGACGATGACGGCGTCGAAGACGATCGCATGGCAGCAAAGGCACGATTTCTACGCCGGCTATTCGACGGGAGCTTACGACATGACGATTGTTGGGTTCTACTTGGGTAGTAGACTAGCATAAGCGAGAGAAACACAGAATGTGACGTGGTCAGCCGCTACGTGCTATGCAGTCGTACGCAGATATGACTGTTATTTGGTGTATGTTATAACGACGATGGTCTATGTACTCCAGCGAAGAAATTCTGAAACATAATTAACCTGGGCGATAATGAAGTTGCTATAACGTCGCGCAGCGTAAACAACTAGGAGGAAAGTGCGTGGGAAAGTGGGCAGGTCCCGCAGATAGTGCCGTGTAACGCGGCGCTTTAAAGCACGAGCTCTCAAGGGAAAGAAGACGAGAAAGTTGCACGTGATGCACGCGCTCAATGTTTTAAACTTGCTGCCTTTTTGAACTAGACAATGCCGTCTGATCATGGCCAATATAGTGGTTAGAGCATCGGGATGCTGTGATCCTCGGCAGAGATTCCAATCCGCCGTCGGTGACACATTATTTTCTTTTGTAGCGTTAGCTACACTGGCCTAGCCAATCCCGTTTCGCGCGGCACATCAAGAGCCGTGCTGCGCATGCGCAAGGATCAGTGATGTCACACGGCTTGCGCATTGGAGCCACCGGAGCCGGCACCTCTCGCGCACTCCGCCGCCGCCGCGCGCGACTCACCGCCGCCGGTCTGCGCATTCCAGAGGAGTGACGTCGTAGCCGTGGTAGACGCACTGGCGCCGGCGCGCGCTCGCTGTGCAGTCGCCGTCTGACACTGCGCTTGAGCCGCTGCGCTTCTGACTGGCGTTTGCCAGTGTGGTATAGCCATGGAGAAGGAGAGCGCAAATGCTGCTCAACAGCGCAGAAGAAGGGAGAAGCTTGACTCATAAGAATAATCTTAACTTAAGAATAAGCTTAAGAATAAGCTAAGAATAATCGGCTGAACCTTTGCTAACGCTACGTATATCCTGACATAGCCGAGCTAAGCCACTGCTTTTTTTTTTATTCAAGCGAAGCATGACAGTAACCTACCTACGCACCACCGACTGCCAATAATAAGGCAAAAAATGCTTCGCATTAAAATTCGTCGAACACGAATACAAATTCACACTAAGAGCTTGATAGTGGCTCAGCTGGCTCCCTAATCATATGGGTTAAAATAAAACAGCCTTCGTGTGTTGGGATGCATCTGTTAAAATTCTGTTCTTGTTTGTGTAGCTGCTTTCACTTCCAGTCAATTGTAAGAACAAAATTAAATAAATATAGGTACACAGCACTCGAAACTAGAATAAACAGTATTAACAGCGTATGTAAATCGATACCTTCAATGCCATACTCATACGGACTGTCGACAGGCTTGACAACGCTAGACGTGCACAGAGGCAGTACCAGCATTTTAATTTTTGCTTTTCCTTCCATGTTACTTTACCTCATTGAGTACCTGTTGAGAATGCAGCAGAATAAAGAAAAGCACACCTGTTGCTGCACCGCGCGCAATAAAAAGAATGGACGCAGGCAAACAATTACAAAGAAGTTGTGATATAAATAAGGAACTTGCGAGACCATGCTTGTTGTTATATTTCCTGTCTCTTTTGTCTTCTGTGCGCGCTGCATTTCAGACGTGATTACAACACATTTACTCCGCCAAATGTTTCAGTTTCCTCCCTCGAAATAAACTTGGTTCCATAAAAATGGCGAAAAGCCAAATACGTGAGAGAGTGACGTGATGTAAATTTCTTTAGGTTAATGGAAAGGTGGCGGTAAGAATGTGAACTACTTTGAACTGCTTTATCATACGCCATTGCTGATACGCTTATTTCATGTAGTATACAAGATATGGTCGGACGCTGGCTTTCTACTCACTCGCTGAATTGGGAGCTGACTTTGGATGAACGCCTGAAAGGCAAACAAAAAATAGCCGTAAATAAAATGAGTGGCATGCGTTTTTCAATGACTTGTTTCGATAATGGGTCAGTATTTTTCCTTTCCACCCGACAATAGTTAAATTCAGCTCTGAACACACGCGGAACAAACTTAAGCACATTGACACGTACCAAGGATGTATAGCACGAAAACCACATTCAATAATTCTAATAATAAAATTTTGTAATAGTCGTACGTTACAATTTTTCTGATGCATTTTACTTTGAGAAATTCAGTTATTTCACCAGCGCCTCGGCGCTACCCGGAAGGCCTACGTGGTCGGGGTGGTTCGGCATAATTTTCTTGGACGAGGATGCCGCACGCCGACACCAACGCCAGATTTTCTGCGACATGGGGCCTTTAACGCTATCGCGTTAGAATAGTTATACAAGACATTTTATGCACACAATGGGCATTGTGCTAAGTCAACAGGATGTTCAAATGTGTAGTAGGAATAACAAATACATAGATAACCCTGACGGACTTGGGAATCAGGGTAACAGAAGAATGGCGAGAGAACATGTAGGATAATAATAAAGGAATAATAGGTATAAGTATGGCCAAGGCATCATGTAAGTTTTCTACAGAATCGCATTTATGAACCCCATCACGGAGTGGTACATTGGACATATCGGTTGAAGAACACATGCACACAAAGAAAAACATTTTGCGTAAGGAGTGGTCCCTCATGAAAGATGGTACGGTTCGCTTCGAAACACATTAACGTCTTCCACGGATGCACAATCAAACTGACGGCGAATGCAAAGGAGCAGGCGCCGTTTCCGCAGACTACCGGGACCTCATGGTGTGTCACGACGTGAAAGCAGGTGTACGTAAACAAAACTAGGGCGTTTTAAAGCCCCGCCAAGCGAACAGTAATACTTCGATGAGGGAAAAAATTGTGAGGAAGCAATTAGCATAAGGTAATGGATAAAATCGTGTGTTGGGCTTTCCATTGAGTTAGGCATGTCAGTCTACTCTTAGTTGGTTGTTCATGACAGTAGTTGCGCTTGCTTTTTCTAAGTTGAGTACAAATGCATTTTTCCAGATACCAAACAATGTACCTTGAATGCAACGTTTCTATGAGTACGACCCTTGTAAGTCTTTGATGTAAAGTGCATGAAGAACGTTATGAAATTTAATAATTCAGCAGGCGACTACTCACACGATGCCGAAGTGTAAAGAAACTGGACGCAAAAGTTGTCATAATTCGCACAACGGACGGTAAAACATTCGCGTTTCAGTTAAACATCCCGATCATTGTTTTTTTCGATAAAACACACGCACGCGCACACACACACACTCAACTGTTCGTTCAGTCCGCCATAAGTGGTCAAACTGGGTGGTGCAAGCGTCTCGAGAATTACACTAGCGCTTCGTAGGACGCTGACGTAAGAGGCAAATATTCCAAAATAATATCTTCAATAAAAGATTTCAGTGCGCTTATATGGCTTTGTTGTCGTGCCAAAAGCAATCAATAAATGCTATTTTCTGTGTTTCAATAATGCCATTTTGGTGAGCAAGCGCAGATTGGAACAAAAAACATCATGAGATATTTAGATATTATGGCGTCTCTGTTGGCACGACGTTTATTCGGCCCGAGTACTCGGCAGCGAACCAGCAAAAGCACACACCCGATGATGATGATCACACATAACTGAAGATGAGGATCGCGCAACGTAGGATGATGATGATAATATACAGATGAAGAAGACGTGCGTAATAAACGCCCACACTAATTTCCCCCCCACGTGGAAGCGGCCATCCTGGCCGCAAGTCAAGGCGACGAAGAACGCCGCGTGAAGGGTTTCATGCGGGAGACATGAACGACCTCGGTGCTGCGACAACGGCGGTCTGTGGCGGCGACAACAGGAGTCACGCGATAATTGACGGGTGATGTCTGCTCCAGGACGATGTAGGGCCCGATGAAACGCGGCTGGAACTTGTCGCACAAACCAGGCGTGCGAAGGGGCGTCAATAGAAGTATTTCGTCACCAGGTCGGAAGGACACAACGCGATGGAGGGTGTCATAAATGATCTTCCGGTCGTGTTGCCTGGCCGTCGTGTTGACGCGAGCACGCTGGCGACACTGGGCGAGTCGTGAAAGGAATTCTTCGCTAGACGATGCAGATGGATTGACAGGAGCATCGAAGAAAGAAACGTCTAGAAGGGAAGTAGGCGACCGTCCGTAAACTAAGTAAAATGGCGAGTAGCCGGTGGTACGCTGAACGGCCGTGTTGTAGGCGAAAGTGACGAAAGGTAGAATTTTGTCCCAATTCTTGTGATCAGGCTGAATATATACGGCGATCATGTCGGCAAGCGTGCGATGAAATCGCTCTGTCAAGCCGTTAGTCTGTGGATGGTAACTCGACGCTGTTTTGTGGGTGGTACCAGAGGCGCGCAGGACTTCGTTTAAAAGTTGCGAGAGAAAGACCTTTCCACGGTCGCTGAGCAGTACTCGAGGAGCACCATGGCGCAGAATTATAGCTTGAAGGACGAAGTCGGCAACCTCCGAAGCTGAGCCAGTGATCACTGATGTTGTCTCAGCGTAGCGCGTCAGGTGGTCGATGGCGGTCACTATCCACCGATTTCCAGCTGCAGTAACAGGAAGGGGCCCGTAAAGGTCGATACCAACAACCTCAAATGGTGCGTCAGGACACGGAATAGGCAGTAATTCGCCGGCAGGAGCAGAGGTTGGGAGTTTGCGACGCTGACACGGAGAACAGGAACCGACGTATCTCGCCACACTAGTAGAAAGGCCAGGCCAATAGTAACGGCTTCGAATGCGATCATAGGTTTTGTGGAAGCCGAGATGGCCAGCAGTCATGTCATCGTAGAATGCTTTGAGGACATGGGCTCGAAGAGAGCGTGGTAGAACGGGCACCCAGCGTTGACCGTCAAGGTGGTAAATGCGCCGATACAGCACGTGATTGTTCAGCTTGAATTGTGCGAGTTGGCGTCGAAGCCGCGCGTTAGGTGGGCGAGAAGCGCCAGAGAGGTGGTCTATCATACGCCGACAATATGGGTCAGCCCTTTGGCGAAATGCAAATGTTTGATCGTCGTCCGGAGAAAGGCGGTCTATGGTGGCTAGAGAGGAAAACGGCGCAGAAGTGACATCCGAAGAGCTGCTTTGCGACGCAGTTGCCGAGGTGTCAAGTGGGTGCGCAGGAAGCGGGCAACGAGAAAGAGCGTCAGCATCTTGGTGTTTTTTGCCTGACTTATGAATAATGTCAAAGTCATATTCTTGCAGGCGGAGAACCCAGCGACCCAGCCGTCCAGTCAAGTTCTTGAGAGTGGAGAGCCAGCATAATGCGTGGTGGTCCGTAACAATTGTAAAATGACGCCCGTGCAAATAGGGACGAAACTTCTGTACGGACCAAACAATCGCCAGGCACTCCTGCTCAGTGATTGTATAGTTCTTCTCGGCATCGGTGAGTACGCGGCTGGCGTATGCAACGACTCTCTCGTGCGAAGAGTTGTTGCGTTGCAGAAGAATGGCACCGATGCCGTGGCCGCTAGCGTCTGTGTGCAAGAGAGTCGGTGCAGTCTCATCAAAATGGCAAAGCACAGGTTCAGACGTGAGGGCGCCCTTTAACATGCCAAAGGCTGCTTCACAATCTTGAGACCAGTGAAAGGGTACACCGGAAGCAAGTAGTTTGTGTAGTGGCGCAGCGATGGAGGCAAAGTTCCGTATAAAGCGACGGAAATAAGAAGCGAGGCCAAGGAAGCTTCGCAAGTCTTTAGGCTTTTCTGGGCGAGGGAAGCGAAGGACCGCAGCAATCTTGTCAGGGTCAGGACGTATGCCCTCCTTGCTCACGACATGCCCCAGGACCTTAATGGATCTGTTGGCGAAATGGCATTTCTTCGTGTTGAGCTGAAGACCAGCGTCGCCAAGGCACGTCAGAACTTCATCTAAGCGTTGCAGGTGCTGAGGAAACGTGGATGAAAAGACGACAATGTCATCCAGGTAGCAGAGGCAAGTTTTCCATTTCAGGCCACGCAGCACGGTATCAATCATGCGTTCAAAAGTCGCAGGTGCATTGCATAGCCCGAAAGGCATGACGTTGAATTCGTAAAGTCCATCAGGGGTGGCAAACGCTGTTTTTTCTTTATCGTCTTCGTGCATGGGAATTTGCCAATAGCCAGAACGCAGATCGAGGCTCGAGATCGAGGTATTCTGCACCATGTAGTGAATCAAGGGCGTCGTCAATGCGAGGCATAGGGTATACGTCCTTTCGAGTGATCTTATTGAGGGCCCGGTAATCGACGCAAAAACGCACGGAACCGTCTTTTTTTCGCACCAAAACAACCGGAGATGACCAAGGGCTAGCTGAGGGCCGGATTACCTTCTGTTGTAACATGTCCGCGACATTTTCTTCTATGATTTTCCGCTCGGCTAGGGACACGCGGTACGGGCGTCGGCGCACTATCGACGCTTCGTCTGTCTGAATGCGATGCGCTGCAGCTGTGGTTTGGCCCAGAGTCGACGAATGGACATCAAATAAATTCGCGTGTTTGTTCAACAAAGCAAGCAGCTGCTGCATATGTGAAGGTGACAAGTCACTGCTGATGGCTGCAGTAAGGGCGGAGGGAGAAGCAGTAGCACAAGTAGAAGGGTCTTTGGAAGACATAGTCGTAAGGGGCACGACACATACAGGCCCTGGGTCGGCCGCGCAAGCCACTGTGGTGCTTTGCGGAAGGAGAATTTTCTCCGATGTCGCGTTCGTGGCGGTGACAAGCGCCGAGCCATTGTGAAATCGAACCACACCTGGCGCAAAAGCGATGCCTTTATGAAGGCAACGGGAAGAGGGCAAGACCAAGACGTCACCATGGTCGATATCGGTCGACATAATGGTAATAATGCGCTGTCGGCCGGGAGGCAGTTCGGTATCTTCCGCAGCGAGCAGGCGCAACGGCGTGTACCTGTCTTCCCCAAGTAAGTAGTCAGTGTCCGTAAGATGGACGACACGTTGGCCACAACAAATAGCCGCGGAAGCAGAAGAGAGAAAATCCCACCCTAAAATAAGTTGATGAGCGCACGGGGACAGCACAGCTAATTGTATATGGTGCAGGATATCATCGATCAAAACACAGGCAGTGCAAAGAGCGGAAGGTCGAACAGGGTCTCCTTGGGCTGCAACTAGCGTCGGTCCATCGTATGGCGTCGTGACTTTTCTGAGACGGGAACATAAATCAGCGTGAATAACAGAAATTGTCGCACCTGTGTCCACCAAAGCATCGACGGGCACTCCTTGGACAAACACCGAGAGCATATTGGACGGGCGCGCTGGAGGAATATCAGTCCTGGTGTCGTATGCAGTTTGTCCTCCAAAAACTGCATCGCTTAGTTTTCCGGACGAATGTTAGAGTTGAGGGAGACGGGCCGTAGTGGTGACGTGGAGCGGCGGAACGGCGAAGGGGAGCGGCGTCTGGCTGAACGGTAAGTGCTTCGGTCTTCAGTCGATGCGGGCGGAGAAGTAGAGCGGAGCGGAGGCGAAGAGAAACGCCGGCGTTGGGAAGAGACTCCACCGGAAAAGTTGCGTTCGGAGATGTCGTATCCCCGACGCTCGTCCTGCTGGCGCTTGCGGCAGAAACGTGAAATATGGCCGCGATAGCCGCAGTAATAGCACGTGGGACGTGACGGACGCCATGGCGGATAGTACAGGGGGCTAGGTGATCCGGGAGTCAGTGCAGTCAAATGGGCTGATGAAAGCTCGGGCGGCATCGTCGAAATGTTTACTGGAGGCGCGGCAGCAACCGACGCGTACGTGCGCAGCGGCACCGTGGAGTTGACGTTGCCTGGAGGCGTGGCAGCAACTTCCGCGTACGTTGGCAGGGGGCGAGAGACGGAGGGTTGCACGTGCGTGGAGCAGGTCAAGGACGCCAGTTCATCCCTGATGATGTCACGCAAGGCTGCGCTAGAAGGCGCGCTGGGGCACACGGATGGTGACGACAAGCCCATTGACTGTAATTCTTCGCGTATCATTGCTCGTATCACGACACGTAGATGTGGGTCCGCCGTAGAAGAATAGTCACCAACGTCCGGCTGAAGGCGAACAGACTCGAGTTCGTCCAGGCGCTGACACGTTGTAACAACGTCAGCGATTGTAGTGGGGTTCTTAATGGCAAGGGCATTGAAGGCGACTGATCTAATGCCTTTCAGAATGTGGCGCACTTTGTCTGACTCTGGCATAGATGAACTCATACGGCGGCAAAGCGCAAGAACATCCTCTATGTATGATGTGTAAGACTCGCCTGGCTGTTGTTGGCGAGTATCGAGGGTTTTCGTTGCGATGGTAGAACGAACGGCCGGTGTACCAAATACTTGGCGCAGCCGCTGCTTGAAGGCAGCCCAGTCAGTAAAGTCGATCTCGTGGTTGAAGAACCATGTCTTCGCCACACCCGTCAGATAGAAGGAGACGTGGCGGAGCTTGTTAAGGTCGTCCCAATGATTAGCGGAACTGACGCGCTCGTAGTCGTCGAGCCAGTCCTCCACATCTTCTTCACGAAGACCAGCGAAGAGATGGGGGTCACGCTGGTGGCTGCTGAGGATGTAAGGGGTGGCTGGTGGTGTCAGAACGGTAGCGGTAGAAGTGGAAGGTGGTGCGTCCTCAGACATGCTAGCGGACAGTGGGCCCAAGCGGCGGCCTGAACGTAGCTCCAGGGGGTAGACTGAGCGGGCAGAGGACTGAGGATCGAAGAGCAACTCCACCACTTATGGCGTCTCTGTTGGCACGACGTTTATTCGGCCCGAGTACTCGGCAGCGAACCAGCAAAAGCACACACCCGATGATGATGATCACACATAACTGAAGATGAGGATCGCGCAACGTAGGATGATGATGATAATATACAGATGAAGAAGACGTGCGTAATAAACGCCCACAATATAAAAAAGTAAAAGTACAAAAAACAGGAAATACGTAGATGAAACTGGCATTCAGTCCCGCCGCGTCTTTATTGATTGTAAATGATATAATTCCTAATTTGTGTCATAGGTTATGACCTAATGTTGAATTAAAAAAAAATGACAGCAGATCCACGAGGTGAATGATGATGAGTGGGCGAAGCTCCGGAGGGAATCATCGGATCTCCCGCTTAAGGGGACGCTAGCACAAACGCGTTAGAAACGTGCAGTACTCTCTAGTAAGGGGGAGCGGCCACAGCGTCTTACGCAGCCATTTACACATGCCGGAACGTGCACCGCGTTTGCCGACGCCATCACATGACTGCTGAGAGAGTATACCCCCCGTATTCATAAACGCTCCTCGACTTGAACTTGACTTGCCACCGCTTTGGGCAGCGCGTTAGAAACGCGTTGAAGGTAAGGTGGAGAGGCCACAGCGTGTTACACCAGCTTCTTACACGAGCCGTAACGCGCTAGCACAAACGCGTTAGAAACGCGCTAGAAACGCGGCCTTTCGTTAATGTTGGGTATTTATAGCCATCGTGGTGCGTTTGTCCATGTCCGCTTCGTGGCGTAGTGGGCTAACGCCGCGCGCTCGGAAGCGAGGGGTCCCTGGTTCGATTCCGCGCTACGGACACAACTTCGGAATTTTTTTCTCATTTTTCTCAGACTGGCTCCACACTACTACTACTACTACGACGGGGACGGAACGGGTGCCGCTATAAGGTGCTTCGCCCCTAAAACGAAAGTGCCCCAAGAATTGAGTTTACAACAGTGGGCGAACACGAACACTGAAAGCGTCCAGTCAAGTTATTTCGCGGGGTGTCCCGCAGGACTTCGCTGCTACAACGCTGCTATTAAGATATGTTGTCATTTTCATCACTGTCCCCTTTTATCGACATTCTATGCGTGTATTTGATGCACTTACGCGTGTTCTGGCATGTAAGATTCAAATTTTGTGGTGCGCACACTGCAGAGTAAGACATACCTGGTTGCGATTTGGTAACCTTGATTCTTCCAATGGCCATCGTTCCGTTTGTCCAATTTCCTCTAACGACTTCAATCCCGAGCTGGCACTGGGTACCCTGTTCCAGTGTCAAGTTCGCCGTCGCCCACACCGAGACTTCATCCAGTTCGAGGAAGTGCATTACTTCACGCTTCGTCGAGGCTCTGTCTCTGTAGCAGGACACGGATACGTTCGCTGTGGTAATATCTGGGGAGATAACATAGGGAGTGTGGACAATCAGACATTATATCGTCTAATTCTGGGGTTTTACGTGCCAAAAGCACTATTTGATTCCGATGCACGCTGTAGTGGGGGGCTCCCGATTAATCTTGAGCACATGATAATATTTATTATGCCCCCAATGTAAGGGACACGAGCGTATTTGCATTTCTGGCCCAGCGAAATGCGGCCGCCGAGGCCGGTATTTGATTCTGCGAGCTCTCGCTTATCAGTGCAGCACATTAGCCGCTGAGCCACCGTGACGGGTCATCACTCGTTCCCGCTGCGATTAAAAACATAACTAAGATAACAGTTGATCTATCGTTGTACCTCGATCAACTTGTTAGACATAGGTCGGGCACTTCGTTTACTCTGACAAATACTCGTACGTTTTTAAATGCATGGTCACAGTAGCGGAATCAGAGTGCAGAAATGCGCTCGCCGAAAAGTACGCCAACATTGGCGTTGGCCACACATGCGGGCGTTTTTGATAGTTTGGGTCTCAGCTGGAATCACTGCGACTCTGATCGGCGATGCTGAGTGAAGGTGATAGTTCCAGGCAGCATTTGCACACGCGAATACAGCGGTCGCACCTCATTGGTCTCCCTAGGTCGGCGGTGAGCGGCAGGCTGCAAAAATGGCTCCGGACACCTTTCCATACAGGTGGCAGAAAAATGCTGCCGCTCGCCTGTTTTGGCGGCACGCTTTCTGCCGCTGGTTTTGCTACAGTAAGCATGTGCTAAGCCATAGTTGCAATGCAGACAGCTGGCGATATTTCACCACGAGTTCCCATCGGCATGAAAGTGCTGGTTTCATTTGTTCGGCTATTCAGAGCCCCATGTGGCGGGCCTAAGGGTGCAGGCAAATACTAAAACGAATGCTTTGTAAAACGTTATCCTGAAATGGTATTTTGTTGGAGGATAGAATTAAAATGAAATGGTATCCTTAAAATTCAATAGAAAGATTAGGTGCGTACGATTGCTGGTTTTTACATCGATCCGTACGCGTTGCACACGGGAGTGAAATAAGCAATGCTCGACCGTTAGATCTTAGGGACACTTTCTGCCATCAGTGTAAAATGCCCAAATAAAAGACCGGGAAATAACATTGGGCAATAAATAAACAAGTCTAGGTATTACGTTCTTTTCATTGCAGAGCAATGACGTTTCATGAAACACATATGATGCTTTATTTTTGTTTTTCAATATGTAATCAAGAAATTTGCCTTTGTGTTATTTTTGCAGGGAAAGAACAACCGGCCTAAACTTAGAATACTTCAAAGTATGAAATTTACAGGGCACGCAAAGGGTACTGGCCATGCTTTAGACGTTATAACTTCAATTTTTTGTTTTTAACGCAAGTGCGCAGCGTAAAAGATTCTGCTTACCGAAACCTGTTCTGATATACTGAATCGACACGTCAATGCCTCCGTCGGCCACATCAAAAGCGGACTTTGTAAGGCTATGGGTCTTATTTGCTTCGGCCGCTCGTCCTCCGATTCATCTTCGGCTCTGCCAGTGGTCAGGTCGAGGTAGGCGAACGAGGATGGCGAGCCTGCAATCGATGTCGCATGAAATTTTACAAAACGCAATCACATATCATCCTGCAATTTGCTGCAAAGGGCATTAGTTCATCCCATTTTCGGAGCTTACCGCATTTTTAATGCATATTTAGCATTTGATTATCAAACAAAAGAATAATTACAGCAGGAGATTGAAACGAGCGTAAAATAGAAAACATAGAAAAACGCTGCCTATAGAGGCCTGATATTGACTGTAATTGAAGTGGAGAGAGTGGTCATTAGAGTTCTGCTTGGCTCATATACATATTGTATTAGCATGAAAATGGGCAATTAAATGAAAAATGATACATCCGCCCAATCATAGCAACTGCTGCAAAGGAAACCCATACAGGTTCTTCGGAAGAAGAGCCTCGCATTTGTAAAAAAATTTGTCCTGGCCCGGGACTCGAACCCGGGAGCACTGCCTTTCCAGGGCAGCCGCTCTGCCATCTCAGCTAACCAGGCGGCTAGCATATGGCAGGGCGAATTCGAATTTATCACCAACTCGAAGAAAACGCAAGTGCTAGACGTAATAGTTCAGCGGAAGGCCGTTAGGTGGAGAGAGTAATTAAATGGAAAATGCGACATCCAGCGAATCGTAACAATTGCTACAAAGGAACAAACAAAGGAAACGATTGCTAGAAAAGATACATTTCACTTCGCCCTGCCATCTGCTAACCGCCTCGTTAGCTCCGATGACAGAGCGACTGCCCGGGGAAAGCGATGGTGCCGGGTTCGAGTCCCGGGTCAGGACGAATTTTTCGCAAGTGCTTGGCTTTTCTTTTGATTAACTCAGTATGCGTTTCCTTTAAATTAAATTATGGGGTTTTACGTGCCAAAACCACGATCTGATTATGAGGCACGCCGTAGTGGGGGACTCCGGAAATGTGGACCACCTGGGGTTCTTTAACGTGCACCTAAATCTAAGTACACGGGTGTTTTCTCATTTCGCCCCCAACGATATACGGCCGCCGCGGCCGGAATTCGATTCTGCGACCACGTGCTCAGCAGCCCAACACCATAGCCACTGAGCAACCACGGCGGATATGGGTTTCCTTTGTAGCAATTGCTACAAGTGGGGGATGTCTCATTTTCCATTTAATTACTTCTCTCCACCTAGCGGGTTTCCGCTGAACTATTACGCCATGAATATGGATGTTTACTTAATCAGAAGTGCAAAGCATATTGAAGTATTCGCACTGGGCTCACCTTGAGGCACACGTGCACCGCGATAGAGACGAGGATTTTCCTAGCCGACCCGTTCCGACGAGCCATCGGAAACAGCCATCGAATTTGTTCACGTAGCCACACAGACCGTCGGTGAAGTCGCACTCGGCTGGGTGGTCACAAGCGTCCGGCCGTAGAATAACGTCGTCGATGCTCAATGACTGCACCTGGCTGCCTGAGAAGTTTGCTCTAAATGCCACCTGCACCGACGGCGAGGAAATATTCAGAGAATACAGAAAAAACGCTGACGCTGTGTTCAGACAACACAGACAAAATGAAAAGGCAGGCCGATATTCTAGAAAAGAGTCCGTCTGGCCAATGTAAAAAAAAGTTGGAGGACGCTTGAGCTACGCCTTTAAGAGTGGAACACGATAGCATTCAAAGATCCCTTGTTGCTTGTCAGGCTTCCCGGCAACTGTAGCTTTTTTGTCCAACTTCGCCTCCGTGAGCTGCTGCCGAGGAGGCGAGCGCCATCTGGATGGGGCTTTTGCAAGGAAGAAACCACGGCACGCCGCTGTATGAATTGTAGAAATGCTAGGAAAGGGGTTCGTGTTTTAGTTTCAGTGTCAGAGAATTGTTTTCTCATATATAGAAATTACAACCCGACGCTATCGCGTCTGTAGGTTGTGGTTAAGTCGTTTACCTCGAGAAATTCAATTTTGTTCACTAACGCCTTGCGCCACGCGGAGAGCCTGTGTGGTCGGGGTGGTTCGGGATGATTATTTCCGCCAACAACGCTGGCGCGCAACCACCGACGCCGGATTTTCTGCGACACGGGTCCTAAACGTTATCGCATTGAAACGAAATGAAAGTGTAACGGACTGAAGTCAAAAGCGACATGAGAATGACAGTAAATAATATTTTGCTTAGAAGAAAGAGCCCCAATTACCTCCTTTATTTTCCGATCCCTTCTTTTTCATATTCATATTTCGCGCTGTCTTACCTAAAAATTTATTGCAGCTTTCGTAGTTATTTTGGGTAATAACTATGTTAACACTGGAAAAATATCTGGTCCAATCCCCCATAGTTGGTAAGGACCATTGTTGGCAAAGAAAACAGAACACACCGCCACATATATGCTGACAATCACGACTGCCACACAGAACCTTAAAAGCATCTTTACGCCTTTCCAAATTCTTCGCACCACCTCGTATTTATTCTGAGCCCACAAAGCTGTATATTTAGCGGCACGAGCACCAAGTGACACGCTTTGTTTCTTGCTCAGCAACTTCCGGTTAGGGGCCGACTAAGAATAAAGCATAGAAAAATAAAAACATGTAGACATCGATGGTTCTACTTATGTTTGATGATAGATATGACATCAGAGCATGCACATAGTACAGTAAAGAGCTAAATAAGTGTCAGGAATAATTAGAAACAATTAAGAAAAGTCTAATGGCCGCGCACCAAAGCACACAATCGTACACTTTGGATCCCACCGGATCAGTACTGGTTCCCGTGAAACTCCAAGAGCAGAAGTCTTATGATCAGTGACGTCACACTTAAACCAGCAGTGCACGCTCATTACTAATCCAAATAAAAACAAGCTAATTAGAGCTACACAACACCTTCAACAGAGTGAACGCCTGCGTAACACAGCGGAGAGGGGACATCACTCCCTCCTCTCTCGCTTCTCCTCCCTAGGCGCGCACCTGCTCCGTCGCTCGCTCACGCGCGACAGCTGCGAGCCGGCGCTCGTTACCTGCTCTCACGTTAGCGGTGGAGGGGCGCGTAAGGTGCGCTTCGTGCGCCGTCCGCTAGGGGCCTTTCGTCGCGCCCTCCTCGCCCTCCTTCGCTTCATCGCCCGCTCCTCTGTGCATGGCGGTTTCCCGCTAGTTCCACTCGCTCGCTCTTCCGAGTTCCGTTTCCCGCCCGTTCCGTTCGCCATGGGAGTAGACGACGTGGAGGCCGATCCAAGTGTTGTGTACCGTCGAGTTTCCGACAACTAGGATGCCGGGCCTAGTGTAGTGTAGTTTACGTCGTTTACATCAAGAATTCACCAGCATTATCTTAGTCGGTGTCGTACTTCTTTTAGGGCGAAACTCCTTAAGGCGGCACCCGTTCGTCCCTCGTCGTAGTAGTAGTGTGTAACCTGCAGTCTGAGAAAAATGAGAAAAATATTCCGAAGTTGTGTCCGTAGCGCGGAATCGAACCAGGGACCCCTCGCTTCCGAGCGCGCGGCGTTAGCCCACGACGCCACGAAGCACACATAGACACAAGCACCACGATGGCAATAAATACCCAACATTAACGAAAGGCCGCGTTTCTAGCGCGTTTCTAACGCGTTTGTGCTAGCGCGTTACGGCCCGTGTAAGAAGCTGGTGTAAGACGCTGTGGCCTCTCCGCCTTACCTTCTACGCGTTTCGAACGCGCTGCCCAAGGTGGTGGCAAGTCAAGTTCAAGTCGAGGAGCGTTTATGATTACGGGGGGTACACTCTCTCAGCAATCATGCGATGGCGTCGGCAAACGCGGTGCACGTTCCGGCATGTGTAAATGGCTGCGTAAGACGCTGTGGCCGCTCCCCCTTACTAGAGAGTACTGCACGTCTCTAACGCGTTTGTGCTAGCGTCCCCTTAAGCGGGAGATCCGATGATTCCCTCCGGAGCTTCGCCCACTCATCATCATTCACCCCGTGGATATGCTGTGATTTTTTTTATAAGAAAAAGTTAACCCAAGGAAAACACAACATTAACCCAAATAATACACCAGGGTGCACCAACGCCGAGGTGCGAGTGCCGCTAGCAGACACCTAAGTCAAGGATTGGGGTAGTTTCTAAATTTTTCAATATTGGAGCAGCTGCTACCCCTTTTTCCTCAGATTATCTTGATGATTTTTTTGAGTAGGCCTTCATTTCGTTTATGTATGCACGAAGGTATTTATATTACTCGACTATGTGTATAACTAACCGTTGAATGAATACCATGTCATTACTTCATTTCTCTGTGCAATAAATAAGACCTAGATATGTCGCTTCATTGCTGTGAGCATCAGTATGCGACATATGGCTGTAAGAAATGCAAAATGTAGAGGCTGCTGCCATTTTATTGTACATAATTACAGCAAATAAACTTCATCGTCATCACCACCTTTTCAGTGCCTTCGCCTATTCAGTGCAGTGGTATTTCAGCCCGCGTCTGATGAATCAACATGGCTTCTAACAATTAGGTTAGGATAGATATACTGCGCTAGTATGGCCAAACGAGTGGGTCAAATTATTTTCGCATTCAACTTTACCGAGTTTTTCAGCAAAGCGTCTTCATAGTTTTCATACTTAGTCATTAGAAGCATAATTGTCTTCGCTAATTCCAGTATACATATATCCGCTTGATCCCTTTTTACCAAATACAGGCAATAAATAGCAACCGCAAAAACAAAAGGCGAAAGCTTGCACTAGGCCACGCAAAGCTCAATACACAGCGAAGCTGGCCGATTGATTGCGTCTTTTGGTTGTAGCTAAGTTGAACTTGGCTATGTCGAGGTTTAAACTTGGTTGTAGCTAGGCCTATACTTGTGTACGTCATCTGTGCTAGTACTGGAAAGGCGGTGGTAATACTGCAAAGGTGCGCGGCGCCATCACGCCACAGCCGCGCTATTGCCGCCGCCACAGCTGGTATGACGTCATGCCCCCTGCACCGTCGTGCTACCGCTGCGCACCTTTCCAGTACTAGCACAGATGACATACACGAGTACAGGCCTAGCTACAACCAAGTTTAAACCTCCACGTAGCTGAGTTCAACCTAGCAACAACCAAGAGACGCAATCAATCGGCCAGCTTCACTCTGTCTTGAGCTTTGCGCGGCCTAGTGCGAGCTTTTGCCTTCTTTTTTTTTCATCCTGGCTCAGCGCGCTGCGGAGAGCAGAGAGGCGGGGTCGGGAAGGGAGGAAGCTTGCGAGGAGGAGACCGCGTGCGCATGGGCCGCGCCGCCATCCTGGTTGCCATGGCTACGGCGCGACAGTTTCTTGATACGAACCACACATCACGGCTGGCTTAAACAGCTTCGCTATTTGCGACTGACGAATGCAGAGAACTTTGACGATGCTTGCCTATACTTTGCTTTCTTTACTTTTACACCGAAACTTTGTTTGCGAGTATTCCCGCACACCGAATTTCCTCACTGCGGATGCTGGCTGGGTGCTGCAGCTTCTGCTGCTGTGTTACCGAATAATTCACACGCAGAACAGCCCTACCTTCTTTACTACTCTTATAGGCGTCCAGGCTGCTGGCCTTGTGTTCTGTGGTATTATTCAGTGATAAAAGAAATTTTGCCTTAATATCTACATTGAGACAAATGCATGTTTTCAAAAGCACAGTTCCTTTAATAAAGAAAAACATTCCAACCTTCCTATGCCTTCTTTCGTAACCATTAGGCCTCAATCGCACGTACACTTCTATACTTCTTGGAGATGATCACCGCATATAATAACGATGCTGATAATTTCAATGCATTGGCACAAACCCACAGCCGTGGATTGGCCAAGAAATGGCAGGTAATACAAAATTTGTAAGAATTGAAGAAATACAAGACAATTTATGACATAAGTTGTGACACGAGAGTACTAGCGCGTACGCCAGTTTCTTTTACGCCAAACACGCAGCAATGAAATGGACAACTTATAGCATCTCATTACCACTTCACGAAAGTTTCGCTTCCCACAGATTCCAAAATTTGCGTCTTATCCGCATAATTTCTTTTTTTTCTCGGTGACTCACTTGGAATGTCTTGTCTTGCACGATGTCAACTCGCGCCAGCATCCACTGACGCTCCATGTGCACAGGTTTCCTCCAAACAACTTTGCGTGCGTCATTCACCACTAGCTCCACCTGTGTTATGACAACACACCGAGGTGAGCATAGGGCGAATAATTACGGTTGTTTGTAGTGATACAAAATACAATCGACCAAAGTTAGCATGACGTCCCCAGAACGGTTCTTCACGCAAAACGATTATGGGTGGAGCGGACAGTAAAAGCTCAATGTGGCTCCCGAGTAAATGTGTCTAGTTAACGTGAAAAATTATGAAAATAAATTAGGAGCTGACAGCAGTGACTTCTCTGACTTGTACTGGATATACTACACATTTTCAAAGAGGGCCTTGTCCCAAATAGGCTGATGAAGAAGACTTAAGCAACATACAGTATCTCGAAGTGTTTTCAAGGCCAATAGGGTGGAAATGTACAGAAAGGTAGATCCAATCAAGAAGTAAAAGAAAATATTGTTTCTAGAAAAAAACTATTTCTTTCTTCCCCTCCTCCTTTCTAATATTCTATCAAATACACAATCTAAACCAGCTTCTTCACTGCAAGTCACTTGTAACAGTGGGCACAAGAGTTTACAACAGTGTGACATGAAGCCGACCGACTGTTCGCATGGCATGCACAGCTGGTAGCATTCAGACAGTAGAAAGTTTGAATGTTACTTTGGAAGCAACGGTAATTCGATATTTTCCATAGATATGTGTCCCAAAACGCAACTTGACTTGATGCACGGCTGACACGTCCGTGGATAGGTGTTTATCGACTGAGGCGTTCTGTGCTAGCCGCGCCAGGCTTAGCCATGGACATTCCTGTTTTCTTCGTTGTAGTTTCTAACTGAACTATTTAATGCTGTGTGACTGGGATCGCGGTGTTTTTAGACGCAGAGAAATAAAGTTTTATCAATCTTTTTGCGTTCGCCCTGAATAGTTCAAGCGACACTAAAGGCAATTATTAGGTCAAAGTAAAGCGATAGATTAATGTTTGAGAACGTCTAAGGCGTCAATATTATCACAGACAAAGCTTTACAAATCGACCATTTCAAGTAAACCCAGGACACGATTTGAGACTCCCCCACGACAAACAAGTGCTTGCCTGATGAAGTAGTCACTCCTCAATATATTGCTGTCAATAGTATTCACCACTCGTATTAAAAAATCATTACATTGCATTATAATATGAAGAAATGGTTATTTGTGCAGTTCTTATCGATTATTAGAAAAAAATAACTCATTGCCGTTACCCTTGTCCACGACGCGGGGTATCATTGCCGCTCGACATTGCGCCGCATATATAGTTAATATACTACTCCTAGAGGGGAAGCTGGGCGAAAAATGTGGCAACCGCAAAGGTTCCGCCATGTTTCACCGACTCCCATTTTTGTAAAACTAAATATATTCAAGATATTACGCAAAAAGAAGCATTTACAGGAAACCCATGCGTATGTCATTTTGTGAAGTTCATTCCGTATATTTTTCAGCAAGACCGGATGGCTATTTATAAAATATGGATGTGAAATTTACGTTGCGTGAAAGCTTGCGTTTCTAGGTGTCGGAATTAGGTGGCATCCTCATACTGAGGAAAGCTTGATTACGCGTCTCGTCTGAATCACATCTCGTCGTCTGCACCTGAGCGCCAGCACAAAAGTAGCAACATGGTGGCGTCCTTGCGGTTACCGATTTTAACACTTGGGCACTTTGGGGAGCATTTTCTCTAGAGTTGCTTATACTATCTCTATCATGCGCCGCCCACGCTTTCACGTTGCAGTAGTTTCGTTATCGCTGGGCTGGTTTTACTGGTTCGCGTAACTCACGAAAACCGCAAGTAGCAGAAAATGCCACGTTCATGTGACATCGCGGGATGCCCGAACAGTTCACGCCACGTGAGCAAGATAGCTCCGTCTTGGCCTGATTTTGCGCAAGAAGCCGTTGCGCCGTCTTCCGGTCGCCATTTTACGCGCGGATGGAAGTAAAGGGCGCTAACGGCGTATGCAATGTCACCACTCTCCGTTCAGGAGCAGGCGATTTCAACTGCACTAAAGGTATGCGTAGCCTTCATACGCGAATTTCTCCTAAACGAAGCTTTTTCTTGGTACGAAACAAGCGCTACAACGTTGCGGGAATGGTATTGCAACAATCCATGTTTACCTAATATTTGCCTTCGGTGTCCCTTTAAAAAGAGTTTGCGGGCGAATTTTTTCGGGTGGCGGACTTCTGTGTATCCTGGAGTAAGGCACAACATAATACGAGGGTTTTCACAGCTGTGCAAGGTCACGTTGCAGGTCAAAAACGACATAACAGTGACGCTAACTATGGTTCTTTTGATGTGTCGTTCCTTTTGTTAACGTGGAGTTAACCTTTTGTGTCAAATGTACAGTGCAAATAAAATAATCACCTACCATCTAGCCTCCATCACAAACAAGTTGATAAGGTGTCTGCAAATGGTGTTTCTGGACCATCAATGTGTGTAGAAGCATGAACGAAGGCACAAATTGCATACCAGACTGCTGTAGGTGCAATATTTCTAAGGAAAACTTAGGTTTGTCGAAAGCCAATGTAGTACACCCGTCCTTTCTAAGCGTTAGCCATCTTAAAAGACAAGAAAAATGCGGCCGAACGTAACATATAAGCTGTTTCCTTGATGCACAAATCAAAGTGCTCGTCGTACCGGAAGTGTGTGACTACATTGACGTTACTCAGATTTACGGTTACTAGCCTTCCCTTATACGGGGAAGGCTAGCCTGATACGGGGAAGGTGGATACACACATCCTGCAAATAACGGTCCTAGAACTCACGTGTAGCCTTTGAAGTTGTGATTTAAGTATACTAGAAGATGCAGCTCAAAAGCCAGAGAACTTGATCTTCTAAGTGGGTGTTTTCTTTTGATTTCAACGTACTTTCCTTTTACCTTGAATCCTAATGTATTGCTCTGTCATTCTAAAGAGAGAACTGCAGAAAACTCTTATTTAGAAAGAGTTTTCAACCAAATGGGGCCTTTCTCTAAGGAACACAAGTTATGTGCCAGAACATTAATTCACCCTGTCCTACCCAATGCATGTACCATATATGCTACGAGTTTCATGCCTCAAAACGCCGATTGAAGCACGGGCCCATAGTTGAGTTTTTGATATGCTTGTATGATGTTTCTGTGGTGGATAGTTTATTATAGCGCTTACATTCTTAATGAATAAATACAGTAATTATGTTTTACCTGAAAACCGTTTCTTGTTTCCTTTTCCTACTAATGCACTCTCCCTAAAGCACTCTCTATGAATTATCAGTACAATCTTCTACAAACATCTTTCGCCAAGCAATACGGTAGATATAAGCGTATGACTCCCAGAATTTTTTTTTTTTTACTTGCAGATGGGCGTCGCTTCCCCGTGACTCCAGGTACCAGAACTCCAAGCACTGCGGCTCATTCTGTCCGTTCCACTTAGGACTGATCACCGTGGCGCCACTGGGTGGTGAAGATGCTTGCGTGACCGTCAAGACGTACACTGCAGGTAAGCATATTGAAGGAGCACATTCAGCAGTTGTAAAAGAAGCCCTTCATCTATCATGCAACCAACGGTCTCGAAGTTGTGTAAGAAAAAATCGCATGACATGTTTTCTTATTGGTAATATAGTCGCGTCAATATTCGTCCGGCCGTACATAAGATTAACGCAAAGGTTATTTAAAATGTGAATCTGGATGCACTGTTTTCACTTACCAACTGGGCTTTCAGTTCCATGCATGAGAAATTGTGGCTTCGTGATGACCGAGAAAAAAATATTCACTGATGATAGCATATTCTATAATGCGAAATTCCAGCGCAGCTCCATGCGTGTTTTCATTTCACGGTGTATTGGCGGGCACGGACAATCTAGGTAGTGCGGTACGTTGCAAACGGAGCGAAGTATGCCTCGCTAATCGGGAGATCGCGAGAGGCAGCACGTGGGTGACGCGTGGGCGTGATTCACAGCAGCCGCTGCAGACAGACCTCCGCTCATGCAGCGCTTTGTTCCCATACAGACGACGCGTGCTACTCTGGCGACATCTCGTGGCCATCATCGCCGCAGAGACCACCTTGCGCGACACTATGCCTTTCGTCTCACGCTTTCACCACACCCTCCTCCTCCACTTTACACCTCGCGCTCTCTTCGCTATCGCCGTCTTTCGTGTCCAGCTGCGCTCCGCGTATGCTCTTCAATTCTTCTTTTTGCTAGTTCGCTCGGTTACACCGAGGGCGCCTAGGAGCTGCTCTAAAAAAAACATAAGGCGGTGAAAGTTGCCATTGGAACTTCCACGTTGCAGCGCCAGAATGTGTGCTATTATGAAAGTTAGCGCAATTAAAGTCGATGACCGTTAAAGTAGATGACTCTAGGAAACCTATAAAATAATGATGCGTTGCATGCCACGGCGGCTCAGTGTCTACGGCGTTGTGCTGCTGAGCTCGAGGTCGCGAGTTCAATCCCAAGCCCCGGCGGCCGCCTTTTGGTTGGGGCGAAATGCAATATCGCTCTTGTCCTTAGATTTAGATGCACGTTACAGAACTCCTTGAGCTGAAAATTAATTCGGAGTCCACTACTCCTGGGTGCCTGATATACAGATCGTTGTTTTAGAACGTAAAATCCCATATTTATTTTAATTGATGAAATGCTAGCGTTGCGCACAAACTGGGATAACTTTGGAAACAAACCGCGCGAAGAGAATATGTAAAGGGAAAAAGGAGAAACGGTTTCCATTAAGAAATGAGATAAACTTGCTGCACCTCATTCTGCAAAAATAGCTTATTCGCACCTGCACGGATTGCTTTCGATTAATTTGGAAGAAATCTCAGATACCGGAGGTATAAAATTGGCAGTTAGGTTTAAAATTAGCTTTTGTTGAGCAGAACCCCTAAAAATGAGAAGTTGTTGGTGTCAATATGGACAGCTCTTAAAAGCAATGTAAATGAGACAACTGTGCTTACCTGATTTTTTCTATTTTTTACATTTTAATATTTTTTTCGGCAACAGTATAACGAAACAACTGTGCATCCTGACTAGCAAAAAGTTGTAGTGTAATTTTATTATATAATCAAATACCTAATTTATGTGATCTATTACAATTTATTGTGGCGAGCTTTCCTGCTTACATGCACAATTTATGAACGCGGACCATACAGCGAGCGCTTTTCCATTGCAAATTTCTTAGAGCGTGCTTCCTTCAATGGAACCTTACTGCCCGATCGGAAGTTATGACTGGCGCTTCCTCTTTTGCGGCTACATAATATAAGGACAAGGGAGGTATGAAGTCGTAGTTCACACGTCTTTTTACAGCGGAGCTGTTAAGGCCTCACTAGGTTGGTCTCGTTGTCCTGTGCAGCATCGCCGAGCTGGGAGAGAGTGAAAGCAGAGCATAGGAGGAGAGGAGGTGCAGAGGGAGAAAGAAAGAGAGACAGACAGTGAGCGGGAAAATAAAGAAATAAATGAAACAAACTGAACTTTCTTGGGCAAGGCGGGATACGAGCACGGGTACCCAGGGTCCGAAGGCGAGTGTCATAACCACTGCGCTGTACACCCGCGCTTGCATAGCTCCACTGTTTCATCAGATTTCATAAGCGTGGAACTGGCTTAATTTATTCATAAGCCGTTTGCTGTCCCCGCTCCCAGCTTCAGTGTAACAGCACATCACAGATGATACATATTATGCTATTATAATTGGCGAAGATCCCCACAGGACTACTTGAGTCTTTTTTATTCCAGGAGCTCCGCGGCCATGTTTAAAGGCCTTCTCCAGGACGCCAGCAGTATTTCATTGGACCCGTTAAATATCCGCAACTCCTGTTCAGTGCGTCAGTGGACAGATCGTTCACCGTAGAGAATTATACTTTTTTTCAAGGAAGCGAGGGTAGATGGCTCACGCCACTCTTACAAGCGAGATTCTGCTGGAGCCTGATAATCTAATATACAGAGCAGAAGTAAACGCTGTCATGACCATGTTATGTTCTGTCCCTTGTTGTCTATCGGGAAGATTAATATTAAATGTAACGCACAAAAAATAACTAATAGTTTATAATCTAATGATGAGCTGCTGCTTCAGGATACAATGCTTCTAGATATATTTAACTTCTAACGGTGACTGGTTGCATTCTGGCGTTGAACTATACTAATTTTAACGTTTTCCTTTTTGGGGTAAGGAGTATACGTCCGCGTTAATTGCAGTGTCAATTAAACCTTGTATTTAGGAGTCACGTTCACTAAGGTTACAACAAGTGGGTGAAGAAGTGCGTAAAGAATAATGGCAAATTATATTGCTGAGTTTTGCATTCTACACTTGGGTGTTTAGGGAAAACTACATCACAAACAAGTAACAGCAAAATCTTTAAACTTACATACCAGAGTTTACAGGTCCGGAGCGCATATCCAGTGTGGGTTCTTTAAACCAGTACTGCTTGGCTTGTCGTCGCCAACCACCGGTGGATTTCCATTCACATTCATCGAACTCAAAGTCGCAGTATCCTGGAGGGTGGTGCATAGTCATCATTTAGCAGACCTCATAACATTATGTACTAGGAGTTAAAAAATGACAGCAGAGGCATAAGTAGTTGTGTTTCTCCGTTTTTCGCATTATTCATCACTCATGTCTAATCTGTACAGTCAGTCCATGACACATTAGAGTTGAGTAACACGCATTGACATACATCATTGTTTTTGGCATGGCTACGGCTTACAAGGTGGTAGGGTGCCACAAAATAGCCGATACTGTAAACTTAATCCGATGCCAGTAAATAGTGCGCATATGGTAACTGACCGACTGCATTTGCCACATCAAGCTTTGACCAAGGAAGGCAGTGTTTGCTGAAAGGCAAGTTTCATGCGCGATCCCAGTGCCTAATCATTTTATAGTGTATTATTGCTACCAATTATAAACTATGCTTAAATGACCCACATTCTCATAATGCTTCAACACTGACAAGTTAATTGGTAACTGTAACAACATTGTAACAACATTGGCAACTGTAATGCAAGAAAGTTCTGTGACATGAATGGTACGGCCGAGTATTATAAAACTGCCCTGCCCCACAGAAAATGACCCGAATGTCTGTGTGATCACGCCGCTTTAGGTAGAAAGCATACCATATGCACACAAAGTACGAAATAATTGGCCGCCATTCCGCCCTGCGAACGTTAATGTACAGCGAAGCTGTATCAAACACCACACATGGTCGAGAATTGTATTCACGCTGTTCTTCTGGTGTTTTTAATTTCCGTAGTCTACCCATGGCAGTCTTAGAAGGAACTGAATGAGTTGCTGGACGGGTCACCCTTTTAAATATGAAAGCGTAGTGACGTCACTAAGTATATATATATATATATATATATATATATATATATATATATATATATATATATTGACACGTATACATGTTTATCTTTCACCGGTGACCGCTTTTCACCGGCTAACAAATGTTAAACGTTATCGCTAGGCGCAGGACCCGCCTGCATGTATCAGAAGTTTTTCGAACGTTATCGATGCTTCTATCCGTTGTCTTTTGTCACCGACGCTCATGTAATCTGATTGTATGAGCGACGCGAATTGTTTAGAACTTTCTGGAAGACACGCGGGTACCAGGGATTAATCTGGAACCTTCGATGACTCATGTATAAAAGCCGACGCGTTTCGCCGCCGATCAGATTTTCGACGATCGCCGACTGTGTTCGCCGCTATCGTTTACCTTCAAGTGCAACTTTTGTGGGCACAGGTTCGCCCAATAAAGCAAGTTGCACGCGGTAACTAACTGCACGCGTACTGTTTTTTTTTTTTTTTACAGCGAAACTGCAAATGGCTGAGAACCGGGGTTTCGTGGCGTTTGTGTGCAGAAATTATCATCATCTACAATGGCTCGAGCGCCGTCATCTTCTTCCACACCTGGCTTGTCGGCGCATTTCGGCGCAGACCATGTCAACGTGCTCATGGCACTGCTCGCGCGTTCGTCATCGTCGTCTTCTTCCACAGCTGGCTCCATTGCTGCTCATCATTCCAGCGTAGAATTTCACTTCTTTTCTGTCGTCGTAATGGGGAGCCCTTGTTTGAGTCATTACTTAGGTGTATATGAGTCATTCAGTGTCTTACGTGACGGACGCATCTAATAACAGAGGTGATACGCGAATGTGTATGCGTACCTATCGTCATGATTACCACCGATTAGGACAATAAATTAAAAAAAAAATTAAAATTAAATTATGGGGTTTTACGTGCCAAAACCAGTTCTGATTATGAGGCACGCCGTAGTGGGGGACTCCGGAAATTTGGACCACCTGGGGTTCTTTAACGTGCACCTAAATCTAAGTACACGGGTGTTTTCGTTCGTACCTTTATTGAAAATTCTGTGTCACCTCTGTGTTGTGTACAAAACAGTTTCGTTGGTCATCGACGTTCACAGAGTGGTATAGCTCATGAATTTTTATTGCGATAGCAATTATATGGACACTCCAAAGCAGATTTCTGCCGTCGGCGTCGCCGTCGCCGTCGCCGTCGCCGTGAGGTTCCGTATGACGTCAATGGAGATGAAATAGTCGCCGCGCGCCGCCGTAAGTGGTTCTTGAGGGAAAGGGAAAGGTTGGCGCTATCTTCTGCAGCCCTTAAGGGAGCACGGCTCAGCGCCGCCGAACGCTGTATGTGCGAGTGAAAGGGCGCGAGGGACGCGCGCTTTCACGGGGAGTGAACGAACGGCAGAGAACAAACGCGCGTTCTGTGCCGTGCTCCCTTAAGGGCTGCAGAAGTAGGCGTCTCTTTCCTCCTTTACAATCACCATATATGTAGAGCAAACGCGCCTTCTTCTGACGCACGAAAGGCCGTAGGGGGGAGGGAGAGGGAAGGGAGGCGACATGTAGCTGCGGCACCAGGTGCCTATTTATATCAGAGGCTCCGGCAACAGTCATCAACGCCGCACGCATTTTGAGCGAACGCGGGCAAAACGCCGACGGCGTCGACAACAGTTCTGCGTGTTGCCGGTGCTGCTGCATGTCCAAATTTATACAGCTGATAAAGCTACTATCATTACTCCGTATAGCTGTCTACAAATTTGCTATCGCAATTGATGTTTCGCCTTTCAGGTGAAACTGCGACAATTTTTTTATACCATCAACGTTCTCGAAGAAAAACTAACGCAACTTTCTAGAACGGGACAGACAGGTGCCGCTAGCCCACACCCAATTATGTGTCTTATCTCCAGAAGTGATCTGTCAAGCACATGCTCAAAGGGAAACTAAATAGGCAGTGCGGTCGAACAAGAAATAGATTCTTCTACGGATAAAACTTTCTGTGTCCTGGAAATTGCATGCACGACGCTGTGGATATTCTGTCATTTTATGTGAGATAAGAGGCCAGTTTTTTCTGTCAATGCATACCAATTAATACGGTGTTGACAAGCACAATCCCGCATGTGAAGGTAACATGGCATGCGGAACTCTCTTTCACGGTGTTAAGTCGGAATAGGTTTGTAGTGCTCAAAAATTTATCGTGGAACAAAAATACATTGCAGTAGCATGTAAGTAACTCACTGTTTCAGGTATAAGGCCATCTATGAAAACGTCGCATTTGTGGAGGTAGGTGTAATTGCATGTGGGCTGTACTTAAAGTGCGCCATGAAGCTTACCTTTTGCATCCGTGAGAACATCACATGCACCGGTTGTTACTTGTACTGGCCCCAAAGCAACAATGGCTGCTTTCCTGAGCGTTTTGAAGAGTGCTGTATAAAATTCCAGCTGGAGAAAGAAACAAGATTCGCTGTTCTTCAACTTTTAATCCTTAAACGTGGACAGTTCATTACATCAAGTTATTGCAAGCTATCCTTCGTCTCGTTTACATTTAGCACGAGCTGAGGAACTGAGAGCAGCCTTTGCAAGGATAATCCTATTTTTGTCTTTTGTTCACATTTGGGCGACAACTGCGAGCCAGATAAAAGACACTAAGGAAACAAATAAATTACAAGGGAAGTCCAAGCTGGTGTAGATTAGGTCAACTGATAATTTTATAAGCCGCGGGTTCCCTGAAAATGTACCATATCTCCGGCGCCTCAGAACGAAGGCGCAAATTTAGATTGCCTGCCTTATACTTGAGAAATAAGGACGAAAAAAAAACTGCAGTGTGGTGTTTCTCACTACAAGTAAAACTACTCGGCAAATCAACGTTTTCTATATGACCTGGTAGTACGGTTTTTTTATTTTCTTTTTTTTTTTTTTGTTGACTGCGCATCTACCTTCCTACGTGCCAATGCCCTTTGTTGTCTGTGACCTACCCTAGTGTTGCCTGAAGGACGCATCTTCCTTTTTCTTTCTTTTTTTTTTGAGGGCACATTGCCATCACTTTCAAAGGTTGAGCCATACGGCCATTTGTGTTTTCTTTCTGAAATGTAGTGCGCCGCATTGCGAGAGCAACGTTTATTGTTTTGCGTCGTTTTGGTTTGCGTTTGCTCCTAGCCTGTAGGACAAATTTCTGCGAGGGTTCACAAGTAGTTTCGATGCAACATATTCATACGCGATGCGCTACAAGGCTACCGGCATGCATATATAGCGTAAAATTTATTAGGTAGCCGCCAGATGTCATATTCATATTTTTGAGCAGCATCTTTGGCACAATCAACTTACTTCGCGTTGTTTTCTACGAAACTCAATATTTAAGGCATGAGCCACATCCGCTGTCACAGTCCGCCTCTGTTGGCTTCCGTTTACATATATGTTCTTCCAACCACTGTAATTATGTCTTTTTTGCGCGTTTGTGACCCAGTTAATTCCGAAACAACACATTGAGCGCAGTTATTCGGACAGTCAGAAATAACTGGTTCTTCTCCTTTTAGCAAACTAAACTTTGCATGCTAAATTTCAATAAATTTAACTTATTCGAGACAAGCGCAGAGCTACTGGGGCTATTTAAGAATTCCGTTTTGATTTGTTCCAATTTGGACGAGTTTCAAGGTGCATAAAACTGGAGTAAGATACCTGGTTGTGCGGAGTGTCCAAGTTCACTGTTCGTCGGACGTTGTACCACTTGTCAGTCGTCGTGCGCCCTCGATGATGCAGCAGTATCGAAGTGCTCCGCAAAAAACCGGAGGAAGGCTGCGACTTGCTTAGGATTAACTGTACATTCATGCCGCGGCCTCCAAACATGTGGTACCACACGGAGATGCAGGCTGATTCTGTCTGTGCTCCGACAATGGGTGAGAGCATTCCCAGCAGGCCTTGGTTGGGCTCTAGGATTGATCCGCTTGCGTGGATGAGGCCGCCTGTACGACAGGCAAAAACGTCTACAAACCCACGACTATATACGTAGATGCTCCTTTCAAGACGAAACTAATGTTGTGTCGCTGCATGCTGTATATTTCGTATATCTCTTTTTTTCCGTGGAGCTAATTGGAATGTAACGCGACTAAGTTTGACTTTGTTACTATAGAACTACATTTTCTTGTGGTACTCATTTTGCCATACTGGAGCTATTTGCACCTCAGCTGGCCGACCTCCCCGTTGAAAGGCTATTAGAGTAGAGGCGTTTGCCAGGCTGTATAGTACTTAGTTACCGCTGCTTTTCTTATATGCAAGTAGAAAAAAAATTAACTGAAAAGAAACCCATGCAAAATTATGAACAAGAAAACCGTCTCTTCGTTCTTTCTGAACGCCATCAGGTGTCCGTGGAAGAATTGTTTACACCATAAATACCAGGTAGTACTACAGTGCTCAACAATATTGGTCCTACTGAGTGATAATCGAAATCAGAATTCCCCATTTTCCCACCTCATCCACCTCATTTAAACTCCATATATGAATCCCATGAGTGAATCCCCGCCTGACTTTGATGCTTTATTCGCGATCCCTATACTTCATTCAAGCTATAGATTTAATTAACACAACACAAACATACTCTGGCCAGGCTATTCTTGCAAATTGGCATGTCCCTGCCCGTTACACAAATGCCGTTACCTGTTCCTGCAGGAATTGAATATGTCTCAAAATCCCTTCAAAACAGCTCACATGATAATCATGGTTAACTATATCTTTCATTACTGAAGATTGTTTGCGCTCTCAACTATATAAAATTTGATTCCACCTACACTACCTGGAAACGTTTGCTGCTATCCGGGGAACCCAATTCCTGCTGATACATGCTAATAGTTTTATGGAACAGCTAGTTCAGATTGGTCAACATAACTTGGAATAAATGCTGGTATTCTGCGCTACATAGACCACATCTTCATTATATGAGAATGGAGCACCAAAGCGCTGAACGCGTTCGTAAATTTAACTGCTTTCATGTCATATAGCGTGTGGAGGCGGCTGAGGAGAGGAAGCCGCCGCGGCCACAATTTATTGTAGCCGGCCAGCCATTGTGCCGATGATAACGGGGAGCTTCAGGTGGATGTGACCAATCGGGACTACCGCACTAGTGTGTTCTATATTTTGCACACTTGCGTGCCGTCCTTTTCTTTCTCATTGGTGCTTGCGCCTATTGTTTTGCTACTATAGGCGTCAAGTCTACCGATTAGTGGTCTCCTAGACAAATAATTGTCTTCATACAACCGCGTACGTAGAATATTGGGAATTAAAAATTACTTGACAGAAAATCTGCGAGCAGCATGATGGAGTGAACATGCGGCTACCAGAGAGTCGTAAAAGTTCAGATACAACTCAAAGCATGTTTTTTTTATTTCTGGTACATTTACAAGCATTCTCATCACAAATATTCCTTTTCGAAGCAGATCTGCATCAAGAAAGGGATCCTTTAATGCACCTCCGTCATAGAATATGTGACCAGAGTGGCAGTTTGGGCACGTTGGTAATCCTTAAGAATGTTAAAAAAATTAGAGGACGCTTAAGGTTCGCCTTTAAGAGTGGAACGCGATAGCACTATCGGGACCTGTTCGCATCGTATTTTTGAGGGGGTTTCACTGCAACACAGAGCGTGGTCAAGCCAGCTTACAAAGACCAATTCAAAAAGCTTACACCAATCCCCTTAAAGTCGGCTTCACTCTTAAATACGAATGCATAGCTGGGAAGATGTTCTTCCAGGGGTAAAATAAGTCGCCTTATATTAAAATGTGAAGGGCCTAGGACCTTTTTGTATTATTTTATTAATTGTTTGCTATTGCCCCAACAGTCCGATGGCACCATATGTGTAGGTTGTGGTTAAGTCGTCCTTTACCATTTCTCAGACGAATTTAACTGTGAAAAACTCAATTTCTGTTCACTAACACCTTGCACCACGTGGAGGGCCTGCGCGGTCGGGGTGGTTCAGGATGATTTTCTCCGCCACGAACGCCGACATTCACACTAACGCCGACGCCGGATTTTCTGCGACACGGGGCCCTTAATGCTATCGCATTCAAAAGCGGGAACTGGACAAGGCCAAAAAAGGCACATATACGCACAAACATACAGGCGCTACTTTGAATTTGAATTGAATTCTGCTGTTTTACGGCCAAAACAACGCTTTTATTATGAGGCACGCCGTACTGTGGGCTCCGGATTAATTTTGACCACCGGGAGATCTTTAATATGCCCACAATGCACGAAACATGGGTGTTTTTTGCTTTTCGCCCCCATCGAAATGCGGCCGCCGCGGCCGGGATTTAAATCCCTCGACCTCGTGGTTAACAGCGAAATCCCCCTAGCCGCTAAGCCACGTCGGGGATGGCGCTCTTTCCAACAGGCTATTCTTCAGATCCTGTTGCTACTTTATACGCACCTGACATAATATGAGCAAATCAGCATGCAGAACTAAAATTAATACTCAAAGGCTTAACAACCTGTCTGAGAGAGAAATAACATCCATAAGACCCTAAGGAACTCAAGCCCAATTCCGGGTCTCTTCACAACCTGTCAGTTTTAAGTATTCGACGTGGGCACACCAAGAAAGTGAAATTTGTTTGCTGCTAGCGCGATATATGGCACACTTACACACATTTAACCCATGTTTTCGATTTCCTCTGCTTCGATAATGTTCCTTGAAAGCTGAATATTGCTTCGGCCAACTATTTTGCAGCTGTAAAACACTGAATGACCGCCACATTGCTTACAATGGACCGCAAGAAAGCCATTAGCAAAGTTCTTGCATTGTAAGAGTGCTATCACAATGACTATTTTCTCCAGGCGCGTTTATGCTAGCATATAAGGGTGATTTTGCCCAAGTGAAATTTTGTTGCGGTCGCCTTTTAAAGCTCCATTCCTTCTTCAACGACTCCTCATCATTTGAAATTTCTATCTTCCTTTGTAATTCTGTCTTGTTTAGAAGCAAAAGATAGCTGTGTGTCTAACATTCTCTGTGGTGATAGGCGCTGATAATTTCACTGGCGGCCTTGTGGAGCCAGTAGAATTGCGGGAGAATACGATAAGTCGAGTACCCCATACAAGCCTCTGCAGGAAACGTTTTCACGAAATCACGTCACGAGTTTGTCGTTTATAGACATCAAATCTTGCTGGTGATTTGCACTTGTACCTTTTACACCGTCTGGAAGCGCAGGTGGACCCAGCGTGGCGAATAAAGGTGGGCCAAACATCCAGGTTCTTGATGTAGCCCCGTGAGAGGACCAGCGACAGAGGTTCGACCTTTCGAATCTGCAGCTGAGCAGCTCCGCTGCATACAGAAGCCGACGATGTCGCGCTGAGCCTCATAACTATAGTGACTTGAATTCGTAGTGTAGTAATTTGATCGACAAAACCCAACAAAGAAGCGTCTACGGTAATCACCAATATGTATGCACAATAAGTACCATAGTTTCTCGCTAGAAGCTATCAGTAGCATTATGAGTGTGTTAAGACGTGCATTATTGAGATATACATTTGTTGGCCGTTCCGAGAAGTGTATTAAAATGGACGTCCATTTCATGGCCAATGATTACATATCACGCGAGAAAACAAGTTATTTCTATAATTTCAAACTTTATAAAATGCGCCTTAGTTTATTAACAATTTCATTTCAGAGGTAGCATTATCTCGCGTTGAAGTTCCCCTTTGCTGACATCACTTCCGTAATGGTATTGACTTGCCTGCTGGATACTAGTGCATCGGTGTTTAGTAATAAGTGATTCCCGATTGTCGGCATATTCTATTTTTTTTACTTATCTCAACTCATGCTGTTTTTCTGCTAGGTACTTCTAACTCGAAAAAATTTGGTATTTTTTGTTCATGTAGCCAGAATACAAAATTTTTATAAGTTGAATATTGCCAAAGGTAGCTATAGAATTATTACCTGAGTATTATATTCCAATTTCAATGATGATGTACCGCGTTTCAGTGGCAGTGCTATTCTTTGTTAAACCGTGTTCTGGATACGTGATATGTTTAGAAATTTCACCACATGTGTAAAAGTGAACGCCAAATACTGTGTCATAATGACTCTTAGCGCCGTTGATTCGGACTACACGCAGGTAAGACGAATTATAATCCTGCATAGTTCACACGTTAGTTAAATTGGTTTTATTGGCGCAAAAGCGACTTAGGCTTTGCTGCGCCAGACATAGGGTGTTAGAAAGTCAATGATAGAAACAGTAAAACCTGCAACATTTAAGGTCTGTTCATAAATCCTACTTCGTCTAAAAAATTCACTACCTCTGTTAGATGCACAACTGAATAGTAGCCTAAAATTTAACTAACTTTACGCGTGGCTGGTGGTTCGCTGTAATATATTTTCTGATTGTTGCTGCATGTGCTTTAATTGTTTGAAGCAATCTAGAAATCACCTGCGGATAAAGCTTCAGCTGATGTTGGTAATGTATCGCACTTGTGAGATTCTTTCACAGCGATGTCATCCAGAGCGGTATATGCTGGTATCGATGCCAATCCCATAGTTGCCAGGAAAATGGGCTGCAAAAAAATGAGAAGTTGAAATGTTTCACAACATTAGAGCAAATAAACTTAGTTCTGATGATGGCAAGTATACTACCTCTCCCATAACAACTAGGTCAAGCAATTTGGCTACGGAGGAAGACATTGGTTTTATGACAAGAGACCAATAACTTCACAGAAACGGGAACGGCTTCCATTAAACCTTCACATGCTTTCATTGAAGAAGCTGGTTGAAAACATATTTGGCAAATTGAGTGAGCGAGACCGCTACTGATAATAATATGCACTGTACGATATTTAAGATATCTATGGGCCGAGAATGAACGCTGACTTTTTATGTGTGCCTTATTTGTTGATTTCTGCGATCCATATCTTCTTCTTTGCCGGTCCTTTCTTGCATTTAGTCATCATTGGAGGTACTCGCGATAAGCGAACTGTAATGAGTGATCGAAATTCATCAGTTATTTTTATACAATCATTATTGTGTAAAACAGCCACCGGTTCGATTTGGAGGCGCCGACACCAGCGCAAATTTGTATAAGAAAAGCCGATTAGGTTGTAATTCAATTGAAATCCACCGCCCTAGTTTTAGGCTTTAAAGATAGTATTTTCTGAATAGTACCTGGTGCACATACGTCTTACACAGATGTTTGCACCCTGTGGTGCTTATCTTATCCCCAAACAATACTAGTGTCTATCTAGAGTGCGTTTTTTTTTCCTTACAATAACGCGGCCGGTACTTCCTGGTAAGGAACGGCATGAACGTTATGATTATGATGAAGCAATCTTGACAGGAAAGCAGCGAGCGCAGAGCGTTCAAGAAAGGAAACGCAAAATAGACAGACGATGAATATTGCTTGGGGACAAGATACGTCCCAAAAGCAGCAAACTTGCTAAAGAGCGTAGTTATCCGTAACCATCAAAGGTATGCTGAAAAGTATTTGTGCGCATGAAAGTCTCCGGAGCACCCTTTCCTTTACTACGCGAAATCATTACAGCCCGTTTGCAAACTTTATGCAAACAAGCAGTAAATATAACCGAATTATTGCGTAAGCTGCCCACAGATAAGTCAAGTTGACATTCTTGTCGTGAAAGAAACCACTCTTCGTTGCTGTCCCTGACAGATTGTCAAATCAAGGAGGCATGCCACTAAAAGTTACTATGTATTTGTGGCTTGCAGATAAAAGAACATAGTATTGGTGCCTTATGATATCGCCGTACCCGCCTGCCGTGAAGTGCTGCGACACGGCCCTGTTGCCATGTGACAGGGCCTCCACCTTTCTGCGACCAAAGCGGAGAATTGTCCCGTGCCTCGTGCTCTGGATCGATAGCAAGAACCTGAAAGGCGTAAAAGCAGGCGGTATATAGTAGGAATAAGGATAGAGATATAGCAAGAACGGTAGTTTATCAGGAAATCCCATTTCCACCAAAGGAATTTGGCGGATATTAGCAGTGGCTATGACAATGGGCTGTCACCACCAAATGTTCGAGGAGCTAAGGTTATTGCGACGATCGATACCCAAGCGGTAATTTATTTATTAGTTTTTTATTGTTACACTCAGGGCCAAAGGCATTAAGGAGGGGAGTTAGTTACAGCAAATTAAAAGTAAAGAAATAAGAGCAGTTAGATCGTTCGAGTACAAGGTATTCTGATTATACAGATTTAGCTAGGGTTTACATCATCATAATAAATTGGTAGCAAACTAACATAGTAAAGTGTTAAATAGAAAATTTACTTTGGTTACAAGCATATAGTAGAAATAATGCTTTTTTATTACACAATGTTAGCTAGAGCAGCTCGGAACCTTTGGTTATCGTGAATGGATACGACTTCAGCAGGAAGGCGGTTACATTCCGTGGGTGACCGAAGGAAAAATGAGTGCAAGAAAGATTTAGTTTGACATGATACGAGACCAACTTTTTAACGATGGTCTATTCGAGGTGATACGTATTGTGGCTGAAAAATGAGATCATTGCGGAGTGTGGAATGATGGTATATAGCTTGTGAAAAAGAACTACCGTATGCATTCGACTAAGGGCCGCGCTCGTGTAAGGGCCGCTCCCCCCAACTTGGCAGTCCAAATATTGAAAAAAAATGTGGTTGATCCCTCTTATATAGGAATCGGTATAGAACACGAAAGTGAAACGTGTCTTCACAGAAGTAGTGTAATGTTTATTGGACATTGATATATAATGTCTATTAGTGTTTTGTGGCTAAAGCGCCCTTAGGCGTTGATGCACCCACGCTGACGCCTGGTGGCACGTCTCCTCCATCACGACTACCAACGTCGATGACCATGAGCAACCGTCGTGCATATGGAAGCTGCACTACGCTGCACACGCTAGCACAACGCGAAAGACGAAGCACGTAACTGACACACTAATACAACGCGCAAGACAAAGCACGTAACTGAATCGTCACCGAGTCAAATCAGCGCGTACAGCGCGTCGTAATTGCAGCCTCCGCGATCAACTTCAGAAACATTTTCAGAGCTAATTGCGGAGGCCACGCTCCGCTGTGCTGAGTACGGTGAACGCCACCTGGCGTTGGTAGTGCTTCTTGATGCCAGCGTCCCTTCGAATGCTGGCATCGAGGCGTCGTAGTGCTGAGACCACCGAAGCGTTCACTGTCGGTGCGCGTTAGTGTCATAATGCAGTACTTCTCTTTTCTGCTCGTAGGCGGCGGCACCGCCCCGAGCAAGAGCGCGGGTACACGGAGGAGTGTTAGATATATAAGGCGCGTCTGTGTAGCTCTCTGCAAATGCGTTTGTGGCGCAATGGGTTACACGCTCGGCGATCTATCGTCGCGGACCGAGAGGTCGTGGGTTCGATTTCCAAATTTTGCATGTTTGTGGAACTTTTTCTTCTGGTTTCTTTCTTTGTATTATGTTCTATGACGTATTTCCGTGACGGAAATACGTCAGTGAAGTCTTGGTGGACCCCGGCATAAAACACTTTCGTGTTAAAAAAAAAAAAAAACTATCCAGCAAACGGCACACTCGTGTGCCGTTTGCTGACGAGCCTCACAGAGCGCGTGACGGCTCGTCTTGCAGAAGCTTGTGCGCATCTGGCGGTCATCCCCGACGGTTTGACAAGCATGCTGCAACCACTGGATGTGTCTATTATAGGCCATTTAAGGCATAATTCAGACGCCAGTACTCTGAATGAACGGAAGCGGGCCCCCACGAGAAAACGCCGACCGGACGACTAAGGAGGGCGTCACTTCTGCTGGACTGCTCTTGGATTTTACATGCGTGGCATGTGGTGTTCACGGACATTATTGTCAAGAGTTTTAAGGTCTCCGGGATTTCCAATGCCATGGACGGCACTGAGGACGATTGGATGAACGTTTGGATGACCCAAACAGCGGCGACGAGCCGAGCCCGAGTAGCGATACCGATGATGACATCTAGCGAGGATGTCCGCAGCTAGACGCCAGATATCCCATCGTTAAGTATATAGGGCACGATTAAAGAGGTTTTTCCATACGTGGATCGAAAATTGAACAAAAATTTCATACTTCCGTGGAAGGGCCGCACCCCATCAAAATCGCGGAAAAAACGTGCGGCCCTTACGCTAGTGTATACGGTAAAAGTGCAATTTTGCGACGAGAAGAAAGTGGACTAAGTGAAAGGTTGGTTTTCATGGCAGACACACTTGCAGTTCTATTGTAAATACGTAAGATGAAACGCACTGACTTATTTTGAACAAGTTCTAATGAATTAATTAGTTTGTCAGTGGCAGGATTGCAAACAGCGCATTTATATTCTAGTTTACGACGTATAAGGGCAGCATAAAGAAGCATCCTTAGCGATGAAGGGGCAGTTGAAAAGTTACGGCTCAGGTATCCAAGCATGCGGTTAGCATTGCGAATTACGTAGCCGGTATGAACATTCCAAGATAAATTAGCAGAGACATGCACACTTAGGTAGTTGTAAGAGTTTACCATTTCCAAGGGAACATTATTTAGGTAATATGTATGCATGCCGCTAGTTGTTCGGGATACACGCATCGCTTTACATTTGCCAACATTTAGTTCTATTAACCAATTTTTGCTCCAATTAGGTACAGTAGTTAGTTCAGACTGAAGGTGGTCAGGATCCTCTGCATTAGAGTTTTTACGAAATATAATACAATAAAAAGCAAATAAGTGAATGTTAGATGATAGAGAGGAAGGGAGCTCGTTAATATAGATGAGAAACACAAGAGGCCAGAGCACTGAACATTCTGGTAGACCGGCAGGTATGCTTCGAAGTGGTGAGTCATGGCCGTTTGCAGTTGCAAACTGAGTGCGATTAGATAGGCAGCATTCAATCCACTTCAGGATGTTAGTGTGAAGGTTCATCTGACTTAGTTCATAAAGTAAATGTTTATGATAGACCTTATCAACTGCTTTAGCGAAGTCTAAAAAAATGCAATCTGCAAATGATGAACGATCGAGAATATGATGTAATATATGCATAATGATTGCAGGCTGAGTTTCACAAGCATTTTTTTTTCTAAATCTATGCTGAGCTGGTGTGAAAAATGCATTTTATTCAAGGAAGTTAACGACATGTTTGAAAATTATATGTTCTAGCAACTTACAGCAAGTACTTGAGAGTGAGATGGGGCGATAATTGGCTGTTAGATTTTTGATACCTGACCTATGCAGTGAGCCACCTTCCCAATTTTCTATTGGCTAGGTTGAGTGGATGTATCCAGTGACTGCTGAAAAAGTTTTGTTAGGATAACAGAACTAACGGCGTTGGTATTTTTTAGAAAATTTGAGTTAATAGAGGCGTTACCAGGTGATGAGTGTTGATTCAGGGAATCAATTAGTTTCGCAATGCCAGCAGTTTCAACTATCACTGGAGGCATAACTACGTAATCGTACTGGCGAGTAGGAGGTAGGCGGTCATTGCAGGAGACGGAAAAATTTTGCACAAATGTCTCATAACAGAACTTCCGCGTCTCACATATATCTGTACTTGGTAGGGTCTGTGCAGATCACAGAGGAAGGAAAATATAGGAGGGAGCATTACGTCACGCAGCCAGCCTTGGTAAGTGACTGCTTCGTGTAGCTAGCTGTGGTGGCCCAACACTTTAACTCTTGCGTCGAGATCATGGAGAATCTAGATTTGCCGAGACGTTTGGTCACCGGTAGCTTTTATTTGGTACGCGCTCGGTCGGCAGCTGCTCACATGCAGGATGGAAAAAGATTTTACTTGTTTTGATTTTTTCCTTGGTTTTGTTTTTGTTTATTTCAGAGTTTCAAATGGTTTCCCCGAATGGATATTGACCAAGAAATCTACCGGGATTACTTAACTTACCGCGTGCCATGGCGTATCCTCCGTGCTCTGACGTTTTTACCACGTGTTGGGCTACTACAGTCAGCGTCAATCGCTTTGCGGTATAGGCTCCCTCCTAACTTTTTCCTTCCCCCATGGTGCAGAAGCTTTGTCTTGATGTTTTTATTGTGACTACTAACCAGCCAGGTTGTTATAGTGAATAATATGAACCATATAAAATCGTGTTTGAGCTAGCATAAAGCAGGTTAAAATTATGGTAACACACTTTTTATATGGTGTCCCAGCAAAGCTTAGCCAAGCTTAAAAAAATGATGAAAAAAACATGGCCCGAGATATGATCTTAAGATACAGTGGTCAAACTAATACCTCTGGGACGGAACCACGTAGGTGTTATAACTGCAACGTGCACCTTCTTTTTAAAATATTTTCTTCGTTGAGCAGCTTCTCTAGCGTTAGCTGGGACACACCGTATAGATGAAACCAAATGTATGCTGCTAGCAGCCACTTTAAAAAAGATATACCTTTTTCTGTTCTAATTACTAGTATAAGTGATCACTAATTACGAATGTTTAACTTATCAAGTTCTAACTTTATGCGAACTCTGTCTTCGGCGCCAATTTTGCATAACCAGTGTCAATTTTCGGCGACTTGCACTTAGAGCACTGCACGAGTCGATTTTTTCAGCCCGGCCCGTTTTTACATTGGGCTGCCCGCCGGAGCTCGACCAAAAGTTTTATGGCGAGACCCGGGCCCGGCCCGGGCCCGGAAATATTGTACGTTCTCCGCCCGGCCTGGCCCGCCACCCCTTTACCTCAAGCCGGAGCCCGGCCCGAATCCGGCTCGAAACCGGCCGGAACCTGGCCCGAGACCGAAAAAGGACATGTTTTTCAGAGTCGAGAAGCGCGAGGATAACTCGCTGCATGATACATGCACACCACCAGAAAGTCCGAGCCCGGCCTGGGACCGCCTCAAAAAACCCGAGCCTGGCCCGGGCCCGGGTCAAAAAGCGCATGCCGTACCCGAGCCCGGCCCAAGCCCGTCAAAAAACTGCCCTACCCGGCCCGGCCCGGCCCGGCCCACGGGCCGGGACCGGGCTTTCGGGTAAGGCCGAGCCCGTGCAGTGCTCTAACTGGCATCTTCTGAAGCAATATCTTTTTTCGCTGGAAAGAAAATCGGCGTAATGGAACAGTAAGTGCGCATCACCAGCGCGAGCATCCCACAACTGATGTGGAGGGTGGATGGGGGGGTATCCTGTAAATGTCCACCTAATGAATATGTCCACTTTGGCTGCTTCTGAATTGCTGATTGGTTGGGTTGGAGTACCAGCAAGAAAAACAGGCACCCAAAGATAGTTTCCTTGTCGCTAGTTCAGCTCCAGCCAATGAGCTGTGGCCGAATTGGACAGTCCACTAAGGGGACACTTACAGAATACCCCACTCACCCCCTGTTCTCAAGTGCACCGCCAAAGTTCTACTTACACTAACGAAGTGGCCAGGCTAGCGTGTAAATTTGACGTGTCTCCTTTCTTCCAGGTGCGTCCTACACTCGCATCCCTCTCTGTGTTCCAATGACCTCAAGTATGTGCCGCGGCTACTGATAACGTGGTTTTCACAGATTCATTATTGCTATCGCCAAATGTTAGAGCCACATTGCGCAGGCTCACCGTTAGCGCAAAGTGAGCAACCAATAATAAACGCCACATGGTTCAAAGCTAGGTCAGTTGGTACATGATGTATTGAAACGTCCCCTGAAAGTCTAAGCAATAGCAGCGTCTCACATGTACCTCTCTACATTAATTAGTAGTGTCTGCCTTTTTCTGAGCGTCCTTTTGAACGTGGAAGAAAAAAACTACTAGATAGATAATGCTAAGGCAATAACTGAAACTGATGCTTCAGCTGTGCTCTAAAGGCGTGTAGCATTACAAGTGTGACTTTAAAGCTAATAGTTTAAAAGGTGAACTAAATCTTTGGTACTGCACAAAAATAACTGAGGTGTCTTCAGGTGTAAATGATAGCAATAAACCGGTGGTTTAATCGACATACAAGGATTTACTTTCGAAAAGTATTTGCAGGGCCTTAAGTGACATATAGTTAATAATTTAATAGGAACGCTGTATGCACAATATGAACGTAGAATTATATTTTTAAGAACAAAGCTAATTTCGTGATCACCGTTTTTTTCTGCGTCGTCAAGTACAGACGTGTTTTTTTTTTCGTATTGCTTAGCTATGTAGTTACAGCTCTCGTAGGCATCATTTTGACTAAGCACGTACAACTCAGAATCGAAAATTGCGCGCCGAGTGCACTTTTTATATTCCATTGGTATTTCACTGTAGCTCAATGTTTGCATGACAAGTGCTCACGTTACTTGATTAGATCACAAGGCCGTTATCGTTGTATACATGACCACTTTGCCATTTTTGTTAGGCCTCAAGAAAGAACTGTCTCGCTCCAGTTTCCGACAGGAGAGGCATTATAAACAACTCTTTCTAACGTATACTTTTATCCCGATATCTTACTTCAGGCGCCACAGGCTATCATTCCCTCACAACTTCGGCATGATATCTTATTGCGCCTTTCATAAACAGTGAATATTTCGCTCCTTCGAAAGCAACCCTCTAGAGCTAGAAATGGACCGGATATATTATCATTGTGTGTATGCTTAGAGTACACTGTAATAATCAGCTATCACTTTAACGGTCATACTACTACTGTTATTTTTTACAGGCCATCGGCGTCATTCTGAAAAGCCGCTTCTATTTCGCAGAAAACGTTAGGAATAAGAGACCCACGAATGCCACATAAAAAAAAGAAAAAAAAAGGGGGGGGGATTTCTCGTGACAATAACACGATTCGATTGGCTGCCATGTACAGCACGTGGGGTTGTACGCCTTATAAAATAAAGGCCTGTTGTCATTTTGATGGTTAAATGCCCTAGGAAGTAGAACTCCCAAGATGTTTCCCGTTATTTGGTGTAATATTTTTTTCTTCAGTTTAATAAATTAGCATATTAAGAATGCCCGGTCGAGCAGCGAAATAAAATGAAAAATGAATTAAGGCCTCCTACGAGGGAGCAGAGTGTACAATTTGTTGAGTATTAGAAATAACAAATAATTTGTGAAGTAAACTGATTCTATTTTTATTTGCGTCACGGCAGCTTGTTTCCACACAGTCCCGATGCAATTGCCGACAAGATAGGCCAGATCCTCTGTACATTTGCTGTAAAAAATCCAGATAAATTCCAAAAAAAGATCTGCTGTTTATTAGGAATTTCCTATGGCCTATTAGCTTACCTTCAGCTCTGCGCTGTCATCTCCACTGATTATATACCAAAACTCGATGCACTGCGTCACTGTGCTGTCCACAGAGAGGATGTCACCTATCAGTTCGGCCTGGTCTCCTTTCTTTCTTTCAAAATTCGAGACGAACAGGTAGGACCCTGGAGAAAAAAAAGACAGATGAGAAGAATTTGTTGTACTGAGGAAAAACTTAAATACGAGTTAAACATGGCACGCACATGGAATAACCATTCACAGCTAGTTTTGATTCGCTTGTTTAGTTAAAAGTACTTTTGTGAAATGTCCGAAATGGTTAGTTTTCGAAAGAGTCACATATAGGTGTAAATGACCCAGGAGTTATCAAAGCCAGGGAGAGTTAGTGACAAGGATAGGAAGTAGCACTATATACCATTACATTTTTCATGCACGGATCATCAGCAATGAACAGGTGTCTATCATAGCTTTTTTCAAAAGCACAGGTACGGTTCGCATACAATTACAATTCTATACTCGGCTCGCATGGGGAGTCGTGCTTTCGTCGCCACCGGTGGGCGCTATTATTATGGCATAATAATAGCGACAAAGGCGAGGGCCTTTGTGAAGCATTGTGAATTGTGAATGCCTTTGGTTTTCCCGAAATCCCCATTGCTGACTGAGGGCGAAAAAGTGCCGGCCTCTATGCGGGCTGAGTAACGTGTTTCAATCGCTATCTCCTTTACATCAGCTAAGAAGAACATTATCTAAGAGACACTTAAACTTAGACTATCTAAGAGACACTTAAACTGGCATTATTGGTTCATTATAAGCCTTGGTAATGAATTTAAAAACGCACTGTTCGTGCGGAGAAAATGCACCAAAACACGATGGAGCTTGACAAGTAAAACTGAAACACGGTGAGAAAGTTGTAACATGTTCATTTTTTATCTGAAGTAGCTGGTGTCATTTCTTATTGGCGCTCGACACCCACCCTTGGCAACGCACTGCGAATCTTTTGAATTACAAGTGTTGATGCGCACGGCCTGAACGCTACAGGACATGCTAAAGGCAAAACAGAGGAGCAATTATCTGGGAAGATCGCAGTAAACCAAATCTAACGCAAAGAACTGTTCCTTTCAAGTATACTGCCCAGAATAGGAAGTAGATGGGAAATAAAAATAAAGTATCAATAAATAAAGCCAATCCCTATTGCAAAACCCAGTATCCAGTGCCCAGTGTCATGCCTGATTATGAGCCCAGTGTCGCGCGCTGGATGCTGGGACGCTGGCAAGGCGCGGCATACTGGGAGGCGCTGGGCGCGGGGTACTGGTGCGAAATGCAGCTCTAGAGCGAGAAATACCTGGTGCCTCGCTACCTTATATATTTTTTCGAATACAGAAAGAAACATAGAACGTTGTAATGGAATAAAAAAAAGAAAGCCAAAAAATTCGCCAGGACTCGAACCTCCGACCTACAGATCCCAATATCTTACCACTATACGCCACGCCGACTCATGATTACCGATTCATATTTTGCCATGTCAACGCGCAGACACAGTTGTAGCTTTGCACAGACGTCTCGCACAGACATGGTAGATGCGATATCGCCTTTAACTAAAACTTACGCCTCTATCAGAACGAAAAAGTTGTTGTCGGCATTGCATAGTATGCCTGGAAGTGCTGCAACACTGATTCGCTTTTGCGATTGGTATATTAACTACGAAAAAAACCCTTAAATGAACCGCCGACCCGGGATGTTGTACGGGCCGTTACTGCCGATTTTGACAGCCGTTTCTTATTCTTCGCGCAAAGGTAATGCAACATTTCCGACATTGGTAATGCAACAGCTCGACAATGCTTTTCAATCGACACGTATGTTTAGTCACATATCTCCGTAAGAAAAGCTGTCGGTTAATGCGGCTGACAGCCTTCAGCGACAGCACATATAGGTATGTTTATAACACGTCATATCGGCGCTCATCGCTTCTTGTACTGACACTGTGCACGCGAAAGAATGGTCTGTTTAAAAACACTGATGGGAAAGGTGAACTACAGAGTGATTTATCCTCGTTAGACTTGTTGATTCCTCAGCCCAGACGGGCTGATAGAGTGTAGACGAACTCGGCGGGTACGGTAGGCCTAACCATCGGTGGAAGCGAACGATCTCGGTGTGGGTACCTGGCGAATGCGAAAATGTTTGTATTTGAGCTTCTGAACCTTTTAACTATTATTTTTAGTACATCAGGGAAAGTGGAAGCGCACGAATCACCGCAGCTTTGTTGTCGGTGCGATAATATCAATCAGCGGCAGACTTTCTGAGGTCCGTTCGAACGCGTCTAAACGGCTGCTCGGTTTCGTGTCGGCTGTACAACACTGCGACAACTCGCAGTCATCTATTGCGTACAAACTACTAGAAAACGAGGCGTTATCTGCGTTTGCGTAATTTCGTTCACGAATACAGCTATCCGCATAGTCAAAAGGGAAATGTACAAAGCGAAAGTGATCTGAAGTGTCGCATATGCATGGGCTAGCTCACGCACCTTTATTCCAAGCTAAACCACCGACTACACGAAACAGACATTTATGATCCCAACTCATAGCGCTATTTAGGACAGGAGTCTGTTTTTTGGACAGGAGATGCCCATAAAATTGTATCAAGCATTTAATATTCAACAGCGCCTATACTCCGGCAGTGCGGCACAAACGAAACCAGCGCAGTCTCCAGTACGAACCAGCGAACTCCAGCGCCAACCAGCGCGTGTACAGCGCACACCAGTGTGTCCCAGCGTCATAGCAGTGAAACCAGCGTCTCGTCCAATGTGACCCAGCACTTCTCCAGCGATCTCACCAGTGTCGCAGTGACTCCCAGTGACTCCCAGCGTGTGCCAGCGTCCCCAGTGCCATCCAGTGTCAAAAAAACGCACTGGTTTCACACTGGAAGGCTCTGGAAGACGCTGGTTTTTGCAATAGGGAAGGTAGCAAAACACGCCCAGATGCACTAAAGTTTGCTATTAGTTTGGACACCACTGATACTACTCTAGGAAGTTGAAAAAGTAGGTCACTAGAAATATCAACCAAGTTGCTAACCATAATTCCTAACAATAAAAATTGACTGTAACATTTTACGCAATAATTACCTATGGGATCAAAAAAAGGCATATCGTCTTTATGTTAGTTACATCTTGTTTTTTAAATCTTTGGTGCCACTAATATAATCGCTAATTGTTTTTCCATAAATAGAAATGAGAGTTTTAGCTCTTGTGTCTCTGATCTGTTTATAATGGGATTAGCTTTCTTAGAGAGAGAGAAGCAAAAGCCGGGAGGTTAACCGAGGTGTCGGCTGGTTGGCCACTCTACGGCCACTCTGGCAGGGAGATGCGACGATGGCCGACGAGCCAAGCCTTGGTCCATGCATTTGTTCAGAAAGGCGACGGTGAAGAGGAGAGGTAGCGGCTGCGCGACCAGCCAAGATGAGATTGTTGTGGTTGTGGCTTAGTGACCTGGTGCAACCCACCATGAGGTATTGGCCAAGCATCGGCCGGGAGTGAGAGCGCGTTCTTCTGCTCATGCCAGCTTCAATGATCTTGTCCGATGTACGGCAATAGACCTGATGATGATGTTAATTGTCATCTCCTTTGCGACCTTGCTCCCTTTTGGAACATATACGGTACTCTAGTATAGCTGCAAGGCACTGGTAGATAAATTATCTAGCGTAATGTATCTTTGGTGGCTGATATGGGGAAAGGAAACGTGCTCATTCTTGTGATACGTTTATTGCGTGAACAAAGATCACCTGTATTCTACCCCTTATCTTTTTAGGCCATTGCGCAAACAAGTACACTTATCTGACGTTGCTGAGCGGTGAAATACAGTGCCTGCAGCATCAGGAAGCGTTTGTACGCTTGACATGGCACAGGCCTCACGCCTTGCGTAAAGGCTGAAGCCACTTCTGGAAGAGACACATGACATTGGCGTGCTTCCTAATCACAAGCGATTGGTGTGGTCATGCGTCTTAACCGCCCGTGGTTACATTGGTTTATTTTCCCGCATTCCGATTATTTATCCGGTCATAGTAAATTATGGCAACAGTGCTCACCGGAGTTTCCACATTTCATTGTCATATGGACGGAAAGAAATGACAGACGAAAACGGTAAAATATTTAAACACGCACTCACCCATGCACAAGCCATGACGAACGTTTTTACCGTCTAAACATGGAGAAACTTTGTACAGTTTGCAGATGGATGTAATATTAGGAAACAAACAAAAAAAAAACAATTGAAAAATACATATTGTATATGGCGCGCGTTGTTTTTATAGTCCACACGCAAATCTAGCGCGCTGAAGTGGTAGCCCTGTGGCTACGGCGTTTCGTTGCTGAACTCAAGGTCGCGGTTGCCGATATCGGCCGCCATGGCCGCGTTTCGGCGGAGGCGAGATGAAAATCATTCATGCACTTCGATTTATGTGTGCGTTAAAAAAAACCCCGGTGGACAAAATTAGCCCGAAGTGCCCACTCAAGCATACCTCATAATCAGATCCCGGTTTTGACATGTAAAACACCAGAACCTAAATGATTCAATATTAACGCGCTGAAAAATTATCGGATGCCACTTGACGGCCTGAAAGTGTTTTCCTTCCGTATCTGAGCACAGTTGAAAGGAGAAGCGATCGGCGGTATGAGTGTTTAAAAAATTTGCGTTTGAAATCCCTTCCTCACAAGAAGTTAAATAGAGCGCAGGCATTGACCCTCAGATTATTGCAAACAGGCTCGTATCCCAGCCCGGCTTTATTACACAAGCTTTATCCCGACACTTATGCCAGTAGTTCTTGCAGGCACTGCAATGACTTCGCTAGCTTAGACCATATGCTCTGGCGTTGCCCCTCGTTACGAGGCACGGAACAAATAAATGAGGACAAGTGGCTCTCCGCTATCAAGAGCCCCGATGCCGGGGCGCAACTATGGGCTGTCCAGAGGGCCCACGATGCGGCGGTCGGGCATGGCCTGACTGTCCCAACGTGGGAGCGGCCCGCTGCGCGCTGAGTCGCGTACCTCAGGACGTTCATTAAAGTTTTCCATCCATCCATCCATCCATTTGAAAAGAGCTCACATTTTTTTAGAGTGCCCCAAGCATTTCTCTTGCGATAGCAATTATATGGACCCTTCAAGCGCATTTCTGCCGTCACCGTCGTCGTCGCCGTGAGGTTCCGTGTAAAGTCCAGCGGCGATAAAACCGTCGCCGAGCCCGGTATTCTGTATGTGCGAGTGAAAGCGTCCGAGAGTGAGCCGGCGATCGCGGCTCAATTCGCGCTCGAAAGAGAGGGAAGCGGGAAGGAAGCGCCCGTCTTCCAGTCGCGCGCTACCCTCCGGAGGAAGCGTAGGAAGGGTGGGGGGTGCATTCTATTCCTGGCTCCTCAAGCGCCTGCGCACCCCCGCCGGGCCTGAAGGCTCCGCAAGGCTCCGGGGGGAGGGTATACCGAAGGGGGAGACCGCGTACTACGCCACGCGCTCCCGCCCGGGTGGCTGCATATTGATAGGCTGTATATTGAAAGCCATCTGGGGGGGAGGCAGAGTCCTGACTCCCTGCGCTGTGTTTTCGCAGGTTCGCTTTGACGAGAGCGGCAGCCGAAGGTCAATTCGCGTGCTGCTGATGCCCCGCTTACTTACTCCAGCGTTTTCACAGAAAGGCTCCGCGGTTATCGAGTGAGAAACATTCATGTTTGCTTGTGCGCGCGTGACATCATGCTTGTTAATTTAGTTAGTATGCCTATGTTTGCAAGTCCATACGCCCGATAAAACTACTATCCTTAATTCTTTAAGCTGTCCACTAATTTGCTATCGCAATCCATGTCGAAACTGTGACATTTTTTAAATGTCCTATTATGTTTACTACCAACCAACTGTAAAAAAATAAAAACAAGGGAACAAATGAGCATGCTCGCAACAATGAAACTAAACTTTCCGACTGCGTATGTTTGTAGCAAAAGCAGATTTTTAAATTGTGATAACCACATCTGTTAGATTGCCCACATGTTATCAATTGTATCAATGGAGTGTCCACAGTATATCAATTCGCACACATTACCTATTTTTGAGAGGGAGTATAGCCACTTTGATTAGAACGATGTGTTCTGTGCGGATGATTTAAATGAAGCGTATTATGGATTCATGGTAAAGTTGCTACCAATCGTTTCTTTATAAAACATTCAAATCACCTAAACGATCTCTCAAACCCTGGAATAATGGCGAACTTTTTGGTCTTAACAAAAAGCAGGGAAAGTTCTACAAGGAGATCCTTGCAACCGAGTCCCCGGAAGTTACAAGAAATTTGAAACCGTTCAGGAAGCAAGTCACAAAAGAACTCCGTACTGAAAAAGACAATTACCCTTATAACACTTTCAGTTCAATGCAGGGACGCTCACACGATATATGAAATCTTCTTCCATGCCAGCCATACCAATTAGGCGCAACCAAGTTTTGTTACAGAGAACAGACGTAGCTATGACACTATTTAATGAGTACTTTCTCTGCCTAACGCCTCAAAATGCAGACGTCTGCAGTTTAAACTACCTTCAGCCCGCTAATGGCAATACAGTTTTTTTGCATCATGTTTCCTCTAATGAAGTGATCACGATACTTATGTTATTAAGCAATATCGATGCTTCCAACGCATTGGGAATCCAAAATAAGGCAATGAAATATGTTGTGGACATAACTGCTGCTTGCTTGATGGATATTTTTATTGCATCAATCTCAACTGATCTTTTTCCTCGCAGTATGCAGTGTACGAAAATGATGGTCATGTGCAGAAAGGGGGGGGGGGGAGGGGACCAATAAATTTTCGAACTACCGTCCGATTTCTACACTCCATGCCCTCTCAAAAAGATGATAAAGAAGTAACTTTAGAGCGCCTCACCAGGCGTAATATGCAGGCGTAATAATGTACCATTATTACGCCTGCTCAATTTGGTTTCCAGAAGCATACTTCGACAGCGTTAGCAGTGCTAGCAAAAAAAGAATTTATTGTAGAGAACTTTGAAAAAAAGTGATTATTTTGTCTTAGGTGTTTTTATAAATTTTACAAAAGCAGTTGAACTTGTTTCCCATAGCATCCTTATACAACAATTGCATCACTACGGCACCCGCGGTAGGGCTCTATCATTGGTACCATCGTACTTGCAGAATAGGGCACAGTATGTTGATATATGTGGTCACTTCTGAACCACTAGGCCTGTTGTTTCAGGAGTTCCGCAAGGAAGTACTCTTGCACCGTTTCTTTTTTTATTTATAATGATGCACTAAACAGTGATAAATCAGCGAAATCGATTGTCTTTTCAGCAGTCTTTTCTTTTCAGGAGAAAGAGTGCACAGTTTAGCAAATCAAGCAAATGGGGCACTGAAATCGCTCGATAAATGTGCCTCGAAAACGAATTTCGTGCTCAAGCCTCTAAGATTAAAGCCGTCATTTTCCGTCCACGTAATAAGGCCTTCCAACTTTCACCTAATGGTACCACAGTAGAAATTGTTCCGTCTTGTAATTGTAATTCTAAAAATTGTAATTGTTAGCTGGTCACTGACGATAGTTTGAATACTCTATACACACTCAAACTCAACCTGCCATTCATATTTTCAACAAATCATCTTTTTTTTTCGATTTTCCTCCTCATCATAATCAACCTATCTATGTTATCCACACAAGCACTGCAATTTGACCAGTATGGACCAACACAAGGCTGTTCGGATGACATCTATTTTATAATAACTGAGGCTCTTTATACCTCCTGCATTATACCTTTATTACCTAAAGGACTAAGGTTATCTTTTACTTCTTTATCGGCAGTTATTTCATCTGTATTATGTAAACATTCGCGCGTTCCAAAGATGTCATACGCGTGGCAGACTCACCTGTGCCGTTCCCGAAAGTATGGTCGTGAGGAGGCCTCGGCAGTGCAGTTTTTAGGTGTTCTCCACCAATCAGCCAGGAGACCACGTTGGGATCCGGTAAATACCGGTTCTGCCAGGAACACCACCCATCCTCGAAGTTGCAGTGGTGGTCGAAAAAATCTGAATGTAATAGCAACAAGTGCAGCAAGTTCTTAAAGCGACAGCCGTAAAGGTGCGCATCGTAGATCTCCAGATGGGATACACTGAGCAGTTATGCTGTTGTTGTTGTCTCGAAAAATCATGATGCCTGTTAAGATTGTAATGGTCCATTCGTTTTTTTTTCTTGTTTTGCATTCCATTCTCTTCTTATGCACAATATTTATCCAAAGCACCAATGAACTCCTTTTATTTGACAATTTGTATGATCCATAATTTATTTAGCTCCAGATGCCACGTCCAATCAAGAAATGAATACACAAATAAATATGACAGTTGAACCGAAGGACGTCGCATCGAAGGCGACCGCAAGGATTTGCGTTGCGCTAGGGTGCCATGGTGGCGCTACGCAGCACGCGATGCAACTGCTTCTGCACAACAGAATAAATGCTCTGAGATTTATGAGGCGGCTCTGCGCGCTCGAAAGATGACGATCGCTGCTAGCGGCGTTTCATACATGCACCTCAGTAGTGCACGAAATGTTGGACCAAAGCAAAACAGTCGGCATTTGTAACCCCATGTTTCCCGTCCATTCCACTCAGACGACCGTACGCACCGTGCGGTAGTTTGCGCGAAGCTGCTAAGCGGCAACGCTAAAGGCCAAACCACATGTACGCTTGCCGGCGTCTGACAGCACGCGCCAACGCGCGTCGCGTTTGCCGGGCCTCGTGAGGAATGTCGGTTTGAACCTACAAGACGCGCGCCAGCGCGCGCCCACTTAGCTCACTGTTTTCTCCTTGGTAGACATAGTTTCCTATCACTTCGACGCGTAACTCGCTTCGACATGTACATTGCTTCGACATGGACGATATGCCCCGCACAATCTGCGCATGCGTAGGCGCGCCGGCAAGTGTGCGCGTAGTTAGGCCTTAATGCCAACAACGCTCATGCCAGCAGCGGATGCCAGAATGCTCCGGCGCGGTCGTGGTCCAACAGAATTGATTGAGCGGAGCGTGAGGGTGCGTTCACTTGGCTTGTTCGATTTTGCAGCCAAATGCATGGCGTGTCTTTCGCGTCTCGGCAGACCTGATCCTCTAGGTGCGAAGCATAAATGACCCGTCGCTGCCGTGACAGAACGAGAATGCCGATAGCGACGGCGGCTGCATGAATGCGCCTTGTGCGTCTGTAAATTGATATCGCTATAAAAGGTAAACTTTAGTGTGACAATAAGTATTTTCATTATTACATTCGGTTCCTTCCTGAATGCTTTATCACTAGCCAATGAACCAAGTTCTTCATGGGGACAAAACGTAATTTTCTATATTTTACGATAAAATTTCTTTATGCGCTTTTCATGAGATAAATCGGAAGCGTACATTTCACGTGTGTTTACATAAGCTTGATTTATGACCAACAAAGAAGTCCCGGCCAGAGCATAAATGTCCAGTAATACTCCACTGCAATGTGCGGTGTAACGAAAACGTAGTTTTAATGAAGCAGGTTATGCCATGCGACGGTGAGCGCAGAGCTTTTTGTTGAATCACTGATACTCAGGGTTCACTCCATCACAGTAGTAATCTTCATCCTGAAGTTTGTAGGTGGCAGTCTTGTGGTGCTGAAACACTTTCTAGAATGACAATGAACCGATTGGTCAGCGGAATATACCTCTTACGCGTTCATGGCATTAAGCTACTTGAACTACTATATATGTGTTTATCGAATCTGAGCGATTGTAGTGGGCATTCTAGATTAATTTGAATGTCAGGAACTGCTTATCCGGCACCAAAATCTCAGTGCACGTGTTTTCTACATGGAGGCTCCATCACACATGTACAAATGTACTAATTGCTCGGTGTGTTACTGCTGCTGATCATAAGTACTTTGTCATTGACTATACACAGGAGGTCCCATTTTAGTCTGTGACTGTGGGCCTTCCTTCTGCATTGAATAATCGGTCTCGAAAGCATGTAATAATATTGAAATTTGATTCTGGTCGTCTGGTGCTGATCACAATGCATCACCAATAACATGTGCAGCCGCGTACTGAGCTACAGTACGTAGTTACGAGTAATGCCACTTTACCGGGTGAAGAATAGGTGTATTTCATCAATGGTTAATGTTAGTATTCTTTGACTTTTTGCTTTATTTCAGCCTCATTGACAGGAACACTGTTCCGATTAAGCCCGTTAATGAGTCAACTTAACAAATCCAAAGATAAATGGAGCAATGAATGCACTTGTACTCACTTCGCCTTCCCGTGCACTTGTACAGGCGGATGGCGTCAATGGCACAGTATGGCTTGGGGAGGAACTTTTCTGGTATCAGAGAGCAGCTAAATTGAATCTGCAAAGCATGTGTCACCGGATATTGAACAAAGTTTTCAAGATCCTTGCCATGCAGGTGCAGAAAGACCAAACACGAACACTCCTAGCCACAAGTATTGCTGCTAGGCTAGTTAGTTCATGGTTATGGAGTAAATTTAAAGGATCACAAAAAAGGACATGGACAAGGCTGAACACCACCAGCGCTCCTGTGTTGTTCAGCGTTGCCCGTGTCCTTTTTTTCGCACTCTTTTGATTTTACCGTATACTGCTAGCTATCGTTAGTATATTCTGCATTTACGAGGACTGAGATTCACTGCAGGTGAAAGCAACTTTTACTCGCAATTTCAACTCCGTTTGAAAGATACTCGAACACAACCTTTCATGAAGCTTAATCTGGCCTAGCCTGCTCGGAAGAACTTGTTACCTGCACATCCGATTTCATTGTCCTGGCACTGTTCTCAGATGCTCAAGGTGTTTGCGTGCAGCAGACCACTTCAGTTTTCTAGTTGCTACGCCGGCTATAATGTGGATATAATTCGCTGGATGCTCCTTGTTGATTTTGAAGCATCGTTAAATATTTCTTGCCATTCGGCATCATACGTGCATAGTTCTTTTATTTATTTATTTATTTATTTATTTATTTATTTATTTATTTATTTATTTATTTATTTAAAAGTATCGTACACAGTCAAACTGGGGCGTAGAGAAGGCGGGCGATGCATGAAAGGTATACATAGCAATCATAAGTGAGAACAGCTAATACAAATAACGTACATATTGTAATTATAGCATTATGAATAGACGTAAAAGTGAAGAATTATCATAAACACCAAAATGCATTAGTAAAAGTGCAGTTACCATCATTATAGTGAGCATACAATCTATATACCATAACACTACAAGCAAGCCATCTTTAAGACCCACATATACACACAAGAACATCATCAGGCACAAAGTACCCAACGACATCAATAAGAGAGTAAGCTGTCTGAAACTCTGGCAAACAACCAGAGAAAAAAAAAGAACAGCAAATAAATTAACACGTATGTCAGTGAAAAGTAAAACGTGACTCTGCGCTATATGAAAGTTACCTTAGAACTATCTGAAAAGAAAAAAAAATGTTACGAGGCAATTAATTTTTAATTGTAAAATAATTGTTATTTCGATCACGAAATTTAGAGGCATTATGCTCAGACACGATGCAGTCTGGAAGGCCATTTCATAATAGGATAGCTCGGGGTACGGTCGAAGAGTTGAAAGCATCAGTATTTCCCTAAATACGCACTAAGCTGATGTAACTGTGTAATCCGCATGGCGGCCGACGGAAGGCTTACGATGTATAGATGACGGCCTACTACTGCGATCAAATTTGTGAAATAGTGATAACAAGTCAGTATCACAAAAGACGGTTAATGGTTGAAGAAAAAAAACTGTTTAACTTGCGTTATGCTTGATTGAAAGCAGTTACTCGAAAAAACATTGAGTGTCCCTGTTTTGCTGTTTTGAATAGCCTCTAGCATACCGGTTAAATAATCGTAATGATGACACCAGATGACTCCAGCAAATTCAAGTTGAAGACAAACTTGTTTGCGTATGCTGAAAGAATATTTACGCAGGTTACGGCGTACGTAGCCTAATGTCATGAAAACATTAACGCAGATAGCGATTATATGTAAGGAGCAAGAAAGAGTCGAGCTTAGGTTATGTTATGAGAGGTTAGGTTATGTTCAGTTTGGTATGACGCCCTTCCATTTTTGTAACATATACGTATGAAAGAGCACAATTAAATGTAAGCCGCACAATTTTTGTGCATGAGGCGAAATAAGGGATTAATTTAATAATCGGAGAAAGTGAAAGTAATTTCCAGGCTTAAGAAGGTACGGCGCTGATCTCATTACATCGGACGAAGGCTGCTTACTAAGAAACGACTTGTGCGCAATTACTCGTCAGCTTAAATTATATGCTAACGCAATAAACGTATGTATGTTTTGATTACAGTCGAACTTATTCAAGCTTCTTGCTGGCAGCACAGCTTAAAGGGTGTGGTTACTGCGAAATACCTTGAAATCACCGCGTTGCTTGAGAATGAAGCCTATAAACAAAAAAAATGTGCTGAACAAATAATATCTTGCAGACTAGCTCAACACTGAGCTTAATGCCTGCCCAACCTTTCCTGAAATCAGGTTTTCTCGCAAAGGTTACGCCAACATAATTTTGACGCCGTTAGCACACAACGTGCGAAAATATTTCAAATATTGACATACTTCTGCAAAAGCTGTTTGCCATTTTTGCCAATGCCTTTTAAAAATCTATTTTACCACTACAATTATTTAGTAGTAGAAATTTAGTACTTCGACATGTCTTCACACGGCACGCCATGCCGCGCTACGACTCTTTACTGGTGGAAAAATAAGCATGAAAATTGCTACACGGGTTGCTCAGGTATCCGTGTTGCTGAGGTAACCACGAAGAAATATTGTTACGGCCGCAATGTTATTTGACCACTCAAACTAGTAAGTGCAACATACGCCCCTGCTTCAGGGCCAAGCCGCCGCACTATAAAGGCCACATTTCTGCTCGCTTTACCTGTGAGTGGCTCGGTGAGCCGGCAAAACGGCATTCAGCGTGTCATCAGCGTGCCGCGCCATCTCACCTTAAAGTCACTTTCCTGCTTGAAAGCCACGTCCACTGTGGTCCACTCTCCCCTTATCAAACGCTTGGAAGTACGGGACCAGAGAAGTTCAGTCGTTTGGGAGCTTCCTGGGAAAGAAATACTGTAAATTTAATCGTTGTCATATCTTTGTGCTATACGCATGCTGGCTCAGTATAAGAAATATTGATGAATTATAATAGACATAAAATGCAAGCGCATGAAATTGAAATAATATCTACATTGAACAGAAGTAGTTTAAATTAGCACATTGTGGAGCCGAGAAAACGCAAGTGTTGTGAAGTACAGTTTTGAAATTAGGCAACTCAAATAATTATATAAGGTTAACACGGGTATCCGCTGGAAATTCTAGATTGCGCGTAATCAACAGCCGTCGTAATCGAGGAAGATATATCTCTGTAGCCGACGTTTACACGACGGTTTCGACAACGCATATAGTTATCAATCGAGCTTTTCGAATTCATCAAGACTAAAACTTTCATGAAGCGCATGGAATAGCATATTTGCAGCCGTAAATCAATGCGCTACAGACAAACTTGAAACAACGAATGCACTTCATTTTTACTGACAGCGAAGAGCAAGGTTTCTTGCCTTTTAGAGCAGCAGCTAATGAATACGATTTCTCTGGGGTGCTCAGGCTCCACGGCACGTAGTAGTGAAACTGCAGACATTGCATTTCCTTCCGGCCTTTCACTAACGGCGACCTCAAAGGCGCTCTCGTGGAGTTTCCCAGTGAACCGAGGTAAGCCACACCACCTGCAAGAAAATATTGCGCAACTGTATCGCGTATAGGAGCTCATGCGTGAATAATCACTCCCAGCAAGTGTATCGCCGGCATACTGGCTAAAAAAAAAAAAAACCCTACTGAGCAAAAAGAAATAGCAACGCAACCATTCTGTTAGACCTCGCGTCGTGGCGTCTGATTTGGCTATGGTATGTCTTGTTAAAAGCGGAACTTCTAGTCCAGCTGCTGCTCTTTTACTGAAATAAAGCAATATTTAGCGACGACTCGGGCCGATGTTCTTCGTTCGTTCGTTCGTTCCATACACTTTGGCGCATGCACGGCCCATGAAGCTTACGCTGTCCTTAAAGGGGCCCGGAAACACTTTGTGTTGAAGTGAAGAAAGACATTTGAAGTGAAAATAGGCTATTTCAGAATAACTTTTCCGCAAAAACTACTTCAATGCGTTCAGGAGAAGCGGAGTTATCGGCAATCAAACACGGCCTCCATTGTGCTCCACTTAGTCCTCCAAAGCCTTGCACTGTGAAGGCTACGGCGGAGGCGTCACCGTGACGTCCGAGACGTCACCATGGCGCGCAGTTCAAATTTCCGATTCGGTGCCGACGCCACGCTAAGCATAAGCCAAACGCGGCTGTCCACAGAGAGCCGCAGTGCGCTTAGCTACTGAATTCGTGGCAGCACCTTGCGACGGCCGTGGTGTAGCCGACCGCAGCGACCAATATCAGCCGCGTATTCGAGTGCGTTTTATGACGAAATAAAGCGCACAGAAAAGAGCCAGGATCATGGTGTTTTTGAAACGAGAGCGTATGAGAAAAAGATGACTTCGCGCTCTGCTTGCGAGCTCCACGGACCGCGTACGACAGCATAACTTAGCTGAGATGTTCACAACAGCTTATGCTACCCGTAGTAGTAGTAGTAGTAGTAGTAGTAGTAGTAGTAGTAGTAGTAGTAGTAGTAGTATAAACTTCATTTTCTCCAAGATGGAGTTTAGGAAGGAAGGGAGTGGGAGGGCCCGTCCTCTACTTCCTCAGGCGGCGGTCAGGCCTTGCGCTTGGGCGGCGTCTTCGGCCATCTGGACGACCCGGAGTTGGAGATCCAGGTCTGAGCTGAGCAGTGCAGTCTCCCACTGATCTAGCATAGTTATTGGAAGGGGAGGCAATAAGCTAGTGAGTTTTCTAGTCCTTATCAGGGGACATGCCCACATGATGTGATGAAGATCGGCTCTACCTGCGCATAATTTGCAATCTGCAGTATATAGCCCAGGTGACTGTACGTCACTGGGTTTGGGAAAGTGTGCGTCTGTAAGTGCCGCCAGGTAACTGATTGCTTTTGATCTAAATTTTTGTGAGCGGCAGGTTAATGCCCCCGGCCCTGGCGGTAGAATTGTGGAATTTCCTTGTAGGATACCATCCGGTGAACGGCGGAGATATTCGGAGTGCTCATCGCAAGAGTTTGTCGTGCGGCCGCGGATGGCCAGTTCTCGTGCCGCGCTGTGAGCAGCTTCGTTTCCCGGAAGAACGGAGTGCGCCGGTGCTCAAACGAGTTGCGTCCATCTGCGCCGGGTCTCGGGTACCCTGGCCAGAATTTTGAGGAATTCAGGCGAAATGTGCCCTTTCGCAAGTTTTTGAGTCGCTGACTAGGAATTTGGCTGCGGAGGACGCGTACGCCAAGGCGATTGTGACTTCCTCCCCGACCTCCGGCGAGGTTGTAATAACTGAGCTTGCAGCGATGATTGTTGGTGTCTGTTGGTGTCTGTTGGCGATGCGCGAAATTAGTCTTGTTGTTTGATGCACGTGCGAGTCTTGTGCCTTTATCATTTCGTTGTTGTGTTCACTGGCCTGTATTCTGAGTCGAAGGATCCTGATGCTCGGTACTATTCTTATGTCCTGGTCGTTAGCTTTGAGCATGATTTGAGGGGGCGTGGTGACAGTTTTCCTGTCTCTGCACGTGAGTAACACAGAAGTAACTGTGACTTTTGCGGGGAGTAGGAGAGTCCGTTAGGTGTAACGTATTCCGGGATAACTTCGATCGCGCCTTGCAAAATTTCTTGGATTTCTCTGTCACTCCCTCCGGTTACCCAGAGTGTCACGTCATCTGCATATACGCTATGCTGTAGTTTCGGGATTTTAGTTTATGCTATAGTATAGGGTACTAATTGAAGAAAACACTAATGGATGATGGCAGAAGTCATAGTCATGAGCAGAGCTCAGCAAAAATGACGACTCAGCAAAAAACAATTAACACTCAAAACCACTGAAATGGGTTCGGACATGGGTGCTAAGTGAAGGCAACACTAAAGGATGATGCTAGAAGCATAGAGGCTATGGTAGAAGTCAGAGTCATGAGCATGAATCAGCAAAAATGACGAGTTAGCAAAGGAACACTTAAAACTCAAAAACCACTGAAATGGGTTCGGACGTGGGTACTAAGTTAAGTAAACACTAAAGGGGGGGGGGGGTGGTAGAAGCCATAGTAATGAACATGACTCAGCAAAAATGACAATGACTCAGCGAAAAACATTAACAATCAAAAACAACTGTAATGGGTTCGGACGTGGGTACTAGTGGAGGAAACACTAAAGCATGATGATAGAAGTCATAGTCATGAGCATGACTCAGCAAAAACGACAATGACTCTGCGAAAAAACTTTAACAATAAAAAAACTCCGCCCAAGTACTCCGCACAGATGGTTAACCGGAGAAGCTGAGACGTGCGGCCCCGGTGTTTAGCAGTGTATTAATCCCAACGCTATATTGAAGCGTTTCTGAATTACTGGTTACGTGTTTGTGTTTCTAGTGGAACGCACGCGCCAATGGCGGGTGGATGCTGCTAACCACAACGCCGAGCTAACCCGAGATATCGAACGCAGGCGACAAAGGCGAGCCGAGGAGGAATTGTTGCGGGCAGAGCAGCGTCAACGTGGCAATGGCGGGAACGCGTTCGCTGAGGCCACACCCGCTTTCGGCGGGAGTTTCTCGAGCGGCACTTTGGCCTTTCGCGAGACGGAAGAAGTCGCGTTTGCTCTCCGCCGTGCGTTCACTCGCACATACAGCATACGGCCAATGAAAGCTTTTTTCGGCACGTAGACACGACCATCAAAGAGTGAGCGCTTCACAGCTTTGCTGTAAAAACCACTGAAATGGGTTCGGATGTGGGTACTAAGTGAAGTAAACACTTAAGGGTGGCGGTAGAAGCCATAGTCATGAGCATGACGCAGCAAAAAATGACAACTACTCAGCGAAAAAAGATTAACAATAAAAGATTGTCGCAGTTTCAACCGAAAGGCGAAGCATCAATTGCGATGTCAAATTAGTAGAGAGCTATAGACGGTTTCATCAAGCGCCTCCGCGCTCTGGCAACGCTGTGCGCCGGCATCCGGCGCCCCTAGGAAACTTCCGGTAGCCGTTCCTTTTGCTCGTTTTTGCTGGTATTTGTTCGCTCGCGCGCTCGTCCTGCGCATATTCTGTGTTATTTTTCGGGTATATCGATATAATTGCGACTTGCGACATTCAGTGTGTTGCGTGACGGCGAGTAGCTCTTGGAGCGGCGACTGTTTTCATTACTTTTACTCGTCAACGGTGTTTTTCAAATCTGGGCGCCTACCAAGAGCTCCCAGATTTGCTCTGCTCACTTCATCCAAGGTACGTTACTACGTGGAGTAGCCGGACTGCTATAATGCTGAATAATAAAAGTGCTACTGCAGGATTGTTCTGGCCGTATGTCGTGTAACTCACGCGAGAGCAGCTCGACTCTCGCCCCGAGTTTGCCCGCTCGTCCAGTTTCTTGCCTCGGCGTGGATCACCATGCTATGAACATGAGTTAAAATTATTGTTTAGCGGGTACCATGCTGCCGCTGTTTTATTTTAATATTTTTCGTATCTGGGGCACAAGTGCACTTCTGCAGCTTTACTACCCCAGGTACATGTGCGCATTGGTTTATCATGCTTAACGTCCCAAAGCAACTCAGGCTATGACGGACGCCGCAGTGGGGGGCTCCAGATAATTTCGACCACCTGTGGTTCTTTAACGTGCACTGACATCGCACAGTACGCAGACCTCTAGCATTTCGCCTCGATCGAAATGCGATAGCCGGGGCCCAAACGGCGTCTTTCGGGGCAGCAACCAGGCACCGTAACCGCTGAGCCACCGCGACGGCATGTGAGCATTCGTATCGGTATCGCAGAGCAGAATGGCAGAAAAGTTAGCGATTTCCGTGCATGCATGTAGGAAGTTTTGGCCACATTCTAAAAGCATTTACGAATTAACGGATCCAAATATGGATTGCAATCTCGTGCCAAACACTACAGGTGTCATTTTGTTAGAAGTGTGGTAAATTCGTGAGCATTTAAGTTAGTCCCATTTCAGTCGACCTAGGCTTCTTGCACTAAATGACTTTTGAGAATGTACAGTTATTTGTGAATGCACATTGAAAAGCACAAACAAGGCATATGACGCAGAAAACATGTGCATGTACACATGCACAGCTTACCACTTCATCCTCCATCTTGCAGAAATAAACGCGTCATTGCGAAATGCAAAAACGCCCGTGTACTTGTGTTGTAGGGCACGTTAAAGAACCCCAGGTGGTCAAAATTAATCCGGAACCCTCCACTACGGCGAGCCTCATAATTAGAACTGGTTTTGGCACGTAAAACCCCAGAAAGAAGAAAAAAGTGCCATTAAAGTTTTTCTAGTTTTCGGAAGTCTCATTACCTGCCTTGAAGACAACAGTCTGCGTTCATTGCATGTCCTCACTAAGATGCTCCGCTTGTTGCTCCGGGGTTGTAACTGAGGGAAGGTGTTTGGAGCCCGGCGAAAACGAAAATCGCACGACATCATCGTCCAGCGGATCGGGCAGCTCTCTGCCTCTAAACATCAGCTTTTGGCGATACCGATCTTTTGCTTCGGTGCGAAACGCCTTAAAGTAGTCATCTCAACAATATTCACGATGTAGAATCAGCTCATCACAGATTCCACCAAGCAGAGCATGCAAAGATCGACACGCCGGCCTCACGTCGCGCATGCCTTCAAACAACATAAGCCGGAAGTGCTTCTAGCTCTCCTGCCGGAAGTTGCGAAAGTTGCGATGGGGCAACCAATCAGCGGCAAGCGAGGTTTGTTTGTAAACACTGAAACCGTCTATACAGAGTAAGGATAGTAGTTTTATGGGCTTTATAAACTTGGACATGCAGCAGCACCAGCAACGCGCAGAACTGTTGCCGACACCGTCGGCGTTTTGCCCGCGTTCGCACCGAACGCGCGCGGTGTTGGTGACTGTTGCCGGTGCCTCTGGGGGCGGCTCGGAGGTTTTCGACGAGATCAGAACGGGACACTCGTTGAGCAGCGTCGGAAGTTCTCACCACCTTCTCGCCTCGCAACGTTTTTATATCAATAGGCATTTGGTGCCGCAGCTAAACGTCGCCATTGTAAATAAAGAAAGGTAGTACGCCATTGTTAATAAAGAAAGGGAGTGAGAGGAGATTGTCGAGGTGCAAAATAAATAATACGAGTAGCTTGTTTTTGAAGGGTTAGGAGAGGTGATAGATGGCTAATATAGGTGCTGCCCAGGGGCTCCATACAATAATTGATATGACTGTGAAAAAATACCAAATATAAAGTGACAAGAGTTGTGATATAAAAAAAAAAGCTGGAGCGCGAATGAGTGCCCGAAGTCCTGGTGCGGTTTTCCTAATGACAGACAAAATATGGTCGCGGAATTTTAGCTTAGCGTCAATAACAACACCTAAAAAGGTAGTGCTACTGTAAGTTTTGATTTCTTGAGATTTAATATATAGAGAACGAGGAACTGGTTTTTTTTTTTCGGAGAACACATAAGAAGCATAAAGCATGTTTTATTTATGTTAATTTTTATTTATTTATAGCGGACCAATTGTGAAGAGAGTTTAAATTTGTTTGAAGGTCGGACATTAGGTTCTCAAGGTTGGTGAGGGAAGAAATAATGGTGGTGTCATCCGCATATAATATGCACTGCGAAGAAGCTGGACACTGGGGGAGATCATTAATGAAGATTAAGAAGAGAATCGGGTCCAAAATAAAGCCTTGAGGCTCTGTTTGAGTCTCGAGTCATGAGCATGACGAAGGCTTTTGCCTTAATTTCGCTTAGACGTAGCTAAAAGGACTCTTGAGGATTCATGAGATCAATGTAATGACGTGCGTGTCATGTAGGTCATGAAAGAGCGGCCTGCGTCTTGGTGCTCTCATGGTCGTTTCGTTAACTTGGTAGGCTCATCGCACACTGCTTCGCGTAACATCGATTCCCACAGGGCGTGGGATCTACCGGCTTTTTTTTTTCAATATTGAATTTCCTCGGGTAGCTATATGTTATTCGGCCCAGCCATTCCAGTCTAGTTATTTTTTATCTTTATATGCGCGTGAAAGAACCCAAGCTGGTAAAAATAAACGTGCTTCCTTTCACTATACGCCATCTCTCGTTGATCTAGCGTTTACTTGTTTTTTTCCTGAAGCATGTCCAGCGACATAAATGCTCACCTAATTAAAAGCGTAAAAGCCCTGCTCATATTCGGAAAGCAGTAATTGCTTAGCAAACGATATTCCACTTCGCTAAGCGTCTATAAGTGTCTGTCGCATTCGCTGGTCGGTTGGCAGCCTTTAACATCAATCCTGCATTAGCGCTTAATCCTGAGTAGAACCCGCATCCGTCAGTGAATATCTGCTATACAGAAGCAGGAGCAGCCCAATTTAGTGCTGCCAGAGTTGGAGTGCTGCTAATTCAAGATAGATCGAGTCAATAAATATTCAAATTAAAAATGACGCTGATGATGATGATTTATTTCCGTCCCCTTTGAAACGCGGTGGGGACAAATACGTTTCAAAGACCTTTTACTGTGTTACCGTGTTTACTGCTGTCGGCGTTGCAATGAAGTAGCGTCTACTCTTGCATCTACCCGAGTGTGTTGCTCGAGCTGGACAAAATTTAGCCACTTGTCCTCGCGTAACCAAGATCAAGTTCACCGAACTTGGGTGTATCGTTATGACTGATTTGTCGGCGCAGTTAAATGCCACTTGATCAAATACGGTCTTCAGTGAGTGAAACAACTTTATTGAACAAACCAGCGGATTGAGGTCTTGGTAAAATAACTTTGTATCAAGTGATCAAATTTGTTATATGGCCATATTTCAGTATGTTTCCCTGTGTCCCGAGAAATCTCTAGGTTGCACGAAGTTTTTATGTGGCAAAAGTGAAAGGCAATTACTGGGTAATGAGTAAACAAATTTCAAAATGTTTTTGTTACCTTGGGCATGAACAAGAAATTGCGTATTGAAGCAATCGTGAAGGTATACGATTTAGTTTTAAGAGTGGTGCAGAATTTGACACGCTGCTCCGGCATAACTACCTTTGCCACCAATATGAGACTTAGTAAAACTGAGCTGACTGCTATGAAAAATCGCACAGCGATTTTCCATAGCAGTCAAATGAGATTTGAAACATGTGTGGGTCAATACACTATTGTGAAAAAATTAGGCGCGTGTTTGAAAGTTTAAGGCAGGTTTTGTCAGCCACGTTTACAAATTTCCCAAGTGAGCCCTGCTTCTAGATGAAATTTACATTTAGTAGAAAGCGCGCACGCCTGGAGTGCAATTTGTCGCGAAATTTTAACGTTTATGGCTTAATGAGTAGCGTTACAAATACTTATTTGAAAGTGTAAGGCAGCTTTTGTCAGCCAAGTTTACAAATTTCCCGAGTGAGCCCTGCTTCCAGATGAAATTTACATTTAGTAGAAAGCGCACAGGCCTGGAGTGCCATTTGTCGCGAAATTTGAACGTTTCTGCCTTAATCAGTAGCGCTACAAAGAATTATTAATCTATAGGGTATACTTTTTGTATTTCCTTGCGTTAGATGAGGCTCGCCTGTTGTCCTAGGTGAACTAAATGAGGTACCTTGTTCATGTTTGCTGAAAACAGTGGTCGAACCTAAACTAAATTGTGTGATTTTACATGCCAAAACCACGCTATGATAATGGGCCACGCCGTAGTGGTGGATTCCAGATTAATTTTGAGCACCCAAGATCGCCCAATGCACAATACAGGGGCGTTCTTTTAATTTGCCCCATTGAACTGAGTCCCCCGTGGCCGTGATTTCATCTCGAGCTTTCGGGCTTATTCGAGCAACGACAAAGCCATGACGCCACCACGGCAGCTGAAATTAAAGGCCAGGTAGTGGGCGATGTGGAGACGTAGGCAAAGTTCAAAGTGAGCGGGTTAATTGTGGCCTTTGCAATAAATTACGGACGAAAGCGCTCCAGCTTATTGTAAGTGTGTTTAACAACAACGGCGAGTTTATTCCCACTGCCATGGAAGAACTATGCATGCAGGTAATATCAAATTTACCAAAAAAGGGCGGGGGGTGGGGACCTTATGTCCGATGTCCTGGCGAAGTAAAATGTGTTGGCATGAACTGCAGTTCTTGCAAAATTTCCGAAACAAATTCTCGAAAGCGTTATCTGCGAGCAAGGCTTCAAACGGACCAGTCATTTACGGGGAACATTTGAAAGCATTTGATTGAATTACGTGGAACGTAAATTCCTATTGCAACTGCTCCAAATAAACAGCTTCGCTTGAAATTGGGTTGTGATTCTACAACGTCGCATTAGTTTGATGGCGTTTTTATTCTATCTGCAAGAATAAGGAACCCTCTTAGTGGCCACAAGGCCGCCAAAATTTAAGAAAAGGAATTATTTGTCGGAAAAAATTATTGAGGGAGTAAATGGCAAGAAATATTTCAACGAGGACCATTACAGGCACATAAATTTTGTGAACAAACTAGATGATCGAACTAACGGAATTATGGACTAATGACTCTCTTCAGCCCTAAATATTAGGATCTAGGAGCTTACCGAGAAGTGTGTTCGTCGAGTAGTCTATCGACTTGAAGCTCTCTCGGCCGCTGTCCTCCAGTTTCCAGGTATTGCCCCCGCTTCCAAATTCATAGCCGCATGCGTCGCCCCAGTCGAAATCACAGGAAGCACTCCTCGGTTCTTCAATAAAATAACATAAATGACATAAAATAAATGTCGTATGTGTCATAAATAAAAAGAAATAATTTTAAATTATGTTTGAAGGAAAAAAAGAAAGAGAATATTACTGCGAAATAGCCTAAATTTCCTCATTATTTCCATGCAACTTCCGTACAAGACACCTTAGTCCAAGAAAATCTTACATAGAGATGATAAAGACAATATTTATTTATTTATTTATTTATTTAAAAAGTCCTTACAGGCCTCGTGAGAGGCATTGGGTAAGGGGGGCATCAAAAAGAAAAAGAAAACAGCATGCATAATTGATACATAATATACACGCACAATTAATTGGCATAATAATTAATGATTTCCTGCGTACGCTGGATGATTACACATATCATCCAAAAAGCAACTAGAACAAAAAATAACAATGGACAAATAAACTGAAGGGTTACGTCAGTATTGCATAAAAATTTATTGGACTGGTGACGTTCTAATCTGAGAAAAAAAAAGAAACATAGTAATACAAAAAAGAGCAAAGTGGTCCCATAAACAAAAAATCTAACAGAAGACATATCATGAGGAAACATAACAAGGGGACACGCATTTTTGTCGAGATTATGCAATGAAATGCGAGATGAGGAGCTGGCGAAATTTGTCAGGATTTTTTCGGAGACTATGGACTCAGGAAGGGCATTCCATAATCGAATGGCACGGGGAAGGGCCGACCAATTGAATGCGTGAGTGTTTCCGTATATCCGAGTGAAGCTGAGGTGATTATGTAGCCTGCGTGATGTGCGTGATGCAAATTCAATTAATAATTTAATAATAAATTATTATTCCTTTCTACAGGACGTGCGCTCCAAGTTTTTCCACGCGAAATACATATAGTAAATGTTTTTGATTATTTCTGCAAGGCACTGTTTTCTCTATTTGCGTTATTTGTGCAGACGTATGCTTGTTGGCCTTCTTCAACACCACCTATGTGCATTTCTGTCAAAGAGGTCCTCAAGGCCTTATAAAAGTTAGCAACTAGGTAATATCATGTTAATTGCAAATGAGCATGTAAATTGCCACATGAACAGTGAGTTTTAAACACTGGCGTGCAGTTTATATGAACTGTTCTACTTTCGAGCTGTTCAGGTCATTTCTGATAGTTCTCTATGCTCAATATGGAACTCAAATAAAGTTGCTGCCAGAGTAATTCTAATTCCTTCTATGGAGAGACGGTACATAGGAGCAGGAAATGGACAATAATAAACATGAAAAACATTTCTTATGAGCGACACTTGAACTGTTCCATATCCGTGGCACTCTTACCTGAGGCGCAAGGCCCGCTTTCCACTGTCAAGTCATCAACCGCAAACGTGGCCTTCTCGGGGCTATCCTTCACTCTGTGGGTGATTTGTATCTGCATAAAGTTGGTAAATTATTTAATAGCGGCTTTTGTAAGTAAGAAAACCTCAAAAAAATTTTGAACAACGTGGTGTGTTCTAACAAAATATATAAGCATAACCACACGTTGAAAGAAAGACCAGATGTGTAAGCGTCATTTCACGTTAGGCAAATATCGACGCGCCGCGCGAAGCTTCTGAGATTCGTACGCCGTAGCATAAAGTTTCACTGCGTAAACACTAAAGAGCCGAGTCACACATGAACGTAGATAGGTGCCGCCTTACAGCTTATGCAGCGTGGGAAAGCGGTTAATGAGAAGTTCTATGCATTTCAACCAACCTGCCGTTCACATTTGCCTCATGTTGTCTACGTTCAGATGCTTTCAGATGCTTAGGGGCTTTCATGAATGGTCTGCTGTTTAGAGAATGACGCAGAAAATACGTCGGCTAACTTTCTTTTTGTTCTATAACAACAAATTATAAATAAGAAAGTGATATTATCGTTATTGCATCTTTCCCTACGACATAAATATGCATCGAAGTAAGAAATTGGAGGCCCGCCTTATTCGAAAATTACAGTAGCGGCATAGCGAACGTATCGCTCACTAGCCAAAGCTCAGCAGGCTCCACAAATAACGTGCAGCCTGGGCGGCGTAAGATGAAGAACAGAAATGACAGTCGCTGAAATCATCATCATCATCATCAGCAGCAGCATCATCATCATCAGCCTATGTTTTATGTCCACTGCAGGACGAAGGCCTCTCCCTGCGATCTCCAATTACCCCTGTCTTGCGCTAGCGTATGCCAACTTGCGCCTGCAAATTCCCTAACTTCATCATCCCATCTGGTTTTCTGCCGACCTCGACTGCGCTTCCCTTCTCTTGGTATCCATTCTGTAACCCTAATGGTCCATCGATTATCCATCCTACGCATTACATGGCCTGCCCAGCTCCATTTCTTCCGCTTAATGTCAACTAGAATATCGGCTATCCCCGTTTGTTTTCTGATCCACACTGCTGTCTTCCTGTCTCTTAACGTTACTCTTAAGATTTTTCGTTCCATCGCTCTTTGTGCGGTCCTTAACTTGTTCTCGAGCTTCTTTGTTAACCTCCAAGTTTCTGCCCCGTATGTTAGCACCGGTAGAATGCAATGATTGTACACTTTTCTTTTCAACGACAGTGGTAAGCTCCCAGTCAGGATTTGGCAATGCCTGCCGTGTGCACTCCAACCTAATTTTATTCTTCTGTTAATTTCTTTCTCATGATCAGGGTCGCCTGTGAGTATAATTGACCTAGATAAACGTACTCCTTTACAGAATCTAGGGGTTGACTGGCGATCCTGAATTCTTGTTCTCTTGCCAGGCTATTGAACATTATCTTTGTCTTCTGCATATTCATCTTCAACCCGATTCTTACACTTTCTCGATTAAGGCCCTCAATCATTTGATGTAATTCGTCTCCATTGTTGCTGAATACGACAATGTCATCTGCAAACCGAAGGTTGCTGAGATATTCGCCGTTGATCCTCACTCCTAAGCCTTCCCAGTCTAACAGCTTGAATACTTCTTCTAAGCATGCAGCGAATAGCGTTGGAGAGATTGTGTCTCCTTGCCTGACCCGTTTCTTGATAGGTAACTTTCTACTTTTCTTGTGGAGAACCAAGGCAGCTGTGGAATCTTTGTAGATATTTGCTAAGATATTCACGTATGCCTCCTGTACTCCTTGATTACGCAATGTCTCTATGACTGCTGGTATCTCTACTGAATCAAATGCTTTTTCATAATATATGAAAGCCATATAGAGAAGTTGATTGTTCTCCGCAGATTTCTCGATTACCTGATTGATGACATGGATGTGATCCATCGTAGAATATCCCTTCCTGAAGCCAGCCTGTTCTCTTGGTTGGCTGAAGTCAAGTGTTGCCCTGATTCTATTGGAAATTATCTTGGTGAATATTTTATACAATACTGAAAGCAAGCTAATGGGTCTATAATTCTTCAATTCTTTAACGTCTCCTTTCTTATGGATTAGTATAATGTTGGCGTTCTTCCAGCTTTCTGGTACACTAGAAGTTGTGAGGCATTGCGTATAAAGGGCCGCAAGCTTTTCGAGCATGATATCTCCTCCATGTTTGATTAGGTCTACTGTTATTCCATCTTCTCCAGCAGCTTTTCCCCTGGTCATGGCTTTCAAGGCCATCCTAACTTCATCGCTAGTTATAGAAGGAGCCTCTGTATACAGTTCATCACTATTTCGAATGGAAATAGCTTGGCTGTTTTGGGCACTGTACAGTTCAGTATAGAATTCTTCTGCTGCTTTTAATATGTCATCGAAATTGCTGATGATATTGCCATGCTTATCTTTCAGTGCATACATATTGCCTTGTCCTATGCCAAGCTTTCTTCTTACTGATTTAATGCTGCGTCCATATTTTACGGCTTCCTCAATCTTTCCCACGTTATAATTCCACGCCGCTGAAATGTCGGACAGTTATTGACGTAGTGTGTGGTATATTCACTGCCACAGGTGACCTGTTTCCATTTCATAGGGACGGAGTTGGATTGCTGATCGTGTCATTGCAAGAACTACGGAATAACCGACTAAACTGCCCCTTAATACACGTGTCGGGCTGGTTTACCAATATATAAATTGACTAGACTGACGTTAGTGCAAGCCTACTGTAGCACGCCAGTGTAAAAACCGGATGGAGCTCAAACAGGATCCTCGAAGTTTCAATGCATAATTGAATAATCGCCTTCTTTTTAGTTTACGCCGTAGGCAGCTCAAGGTCCCCTCCAAAATGAGAAGCACTAACGCACCTTCTTTGTTCAACAACATCGCTTCTGAAATGAAATTCTCCCTACACACATTTTAATGCGAAGCTTTCTAAGCGAGACCTCCTGGACTTTGCTGACAGTGACGCTGTTGTCTTGCACCACAGCCGCGTGCGTCACGTGATAATGAGCGCATGCGCGCGCACACACGCTTCAGTTAGCCCGAAACCTGACAATTGAAACATACGAATAAAACTCAACAATTCTACTATATTTCGTGCCGCTTTATTTCTTGGTAGGCTTGAAAGGTCCACTTGAAAGGCCCACTCTTATCTCGAAAAGCATCACATTGTCCTCACGACGTCGCTTTATCTACATATCACAGTGTGCATCCGCGCGAACTGTTGCTTGCAATTCAGGTAGAAGTTTTGAACGGCCTAGTGCATATATATTGCAAGACCATAAAGTTGGAACTGGAGCGGTGCACATATATTGCATGAGATTGCGCAGTGCATATCATATGACAAGAAGGACAATTGTGCGCTTCACATGCAGTGTATAGCATCCAAATACCCCCTTTACGAATGCTTGGCTTCACATGAATTCCAGTATTTACGTTACAACATGTGCGCGCACACACACACACACGTGTGTGTGCAAATGTTGTTACGTAAATACTGGAATTCATGTGAAGCCCATATATATATATATATATATATATATATATATATATATATATATATATATATAAAGTTGTGTTTTGCAATCCAGCTGTCACTGCCCTCTGTTCAACATTTCTATGAACTCTGCCAATCGTTGCGCTCGTTACCAATCATTGCTTTCACGTTGAAGGGTGTGCGTGTGCGCACCGTGATTCATAAGAGACAACAAAGAACGCCAAGGACAGGCGCGCACGACTGCTTCATTTTACGGAGCCTCGTAAAGTGAAGTTTGCCCAATGAACGTACCACGACGGCCCCTGTGCGCCTCTCGGAGTACCTGACGCGCTGCCAGCTTCCGGCCATCTCCCGCTGCGTTACGTAAAAGTCGAGCGGTGAGTCGTCGTCCGGGTGCATCACGGAGAAGTGGGCGCCTTCGTGCTCAGTGCCAGACTGGTGGTACCATGCGGTGAAGCACAAGGGTCCCGTGGCATTGTGCGAGAGCGAGGCGTACGTGGTGCCACGGGTTGCGACGCCTCTTGCTGAATAGGCACATGAACCACCCTCTGCGACAGCCAAACAAAAATCAGAAAATAATACTTACTCGCCAAAGGTGATTCGCAAGGAATGTGATATGCGTTTACAGAATTATCAAAACCTGGCTGCAGGATGCCACCGAAATTGAAACAATTGCTTCACTAAGGAAAAAGCAGTCTTTTGAACCATTCACAGGCAAGAATCAAAAGCGACAGTAAGTAAAGTTAAAACAAACAGGATGTGGATCTTTTCTCATGCCAAAACTTGAATATTGGTGTACTGGAAGCTGTACTGTAAGATGGAAAAATAAATGAAATAAAGTTATTTGGGATCCGTATACAAAGATTTACAAAGACAGTCATGCCCTGAAAATATATTCCAAGGACAGCCGTTCACTTTATTTTACACCAACAGCCATTGTTGGCTCCCTGCCCAGGTCGTTTCAATTTTCGCCAGTGTACGCCGGTGCCGCCTCTGTAATTCCAAAATCCTTTGTGAAAAAATTACAAAGAAATAAATATTCTAAGTTATTTTCGCGAGGATTCGAACTTGCGTACATGTTGGCAATTCACAGTTCAACCTGTTGGCCGCTTAGTTATTTTCGTACATAGTGTTTGATGCAGCGAGTGTAACATCGTATACAAATTACACACACCAAAGTCAAAAGATTCTACTTGAACGGCTTTAGAATTATCAAAAAAGCCCGATTTGTACAGCCAACAATCGCTAAAGAAAACAGGCATATTTTCCCTTAAAATGGAGGCAACATTATACAGCCTATGCTTCGATAGAGGAGATATACTCGTACTAATCCTGTTGAATGCAATTGCACCAAGAGCGGTGATGATTGCCTGAAGCCCATGCAATATCAGTTCACTAGATAGAGCTGACCTCCGCACCTTGAAAAAAGCTGACCGAATTCAATAGTAATAACTTAAAGAGATGTTAGTAGTGACCAGTGATATATCCGGATAGATAAGACGAGGAATAAAAGCTCAGTGTTTTCACTTCACAACCGCGCGGCGCAACTTGCACAAACGAGAACGGCGCACACTTCCTTTTCTTCTAGACAGTAGGTCGCTCGTGCACATCTGTGAATGATCAGTGCAGCAAAAACCTCACGAAACAGTCTAAGGATTACTCCGCATTATATATCACGCAGCTATCACTTTGTGTGTGAAACTATTATTTTTCCAAGTATGACCCCAACGCGTCTATTTCCATGTTTACGAAAGATACAAAAATCACGACTTTAGCAACAAGGCCTAAATTAAGTAAACAGATTTTTATATGTCTTAGTAATCCAGAAGCTCGCACTGGACGCTACCCACACATTGTACCACTACCACTAAGAAATAGCCTTCACTAAGATTCGCCTACATTACCGCTATAATTTCTGAAAACACATATGTTCAAGCATTCTTTCCATCCTCGTTCCTCGTACACTAGCTGACTTTGACAAGTTTCCTGAACATTGCCTTAGATGCGCAGAAGAAATCTCCACCTATGTTGCCAGACTACTGTTTCCTGAACAACTTCCATCACCCTATAGATACCGGCTTTGGCACTTCTGTATTTGTATTCCGTGATGTTGTCATTTTCGCATTTTGAAGTGTTGAATCTGTTCGTGTATTTTTTTTTATTCTTGTCCTTCCTGATTATATATACAAGTCCCCTCTTTTCAGCACTTCAGGGGCCATATGCTTAACGATTCATATCGTTGTTCCTTTTTCTCCCTTTTGCAATCAATGTAAGTGTACGTGGCTAACAGTAATGTACTCATAAAAAATGGGGTTATTACAGCAAGGGGGCAAAGTGGACTGCCTTGTCAAGCTTAATTATTGAGAACTGACCACAGCACTATGCATAAGCGACGAAAAGATGGTGAGGCCAAGCTACGTAATGAATGCAAAACTTTCGTAACGCTGCTGTGCACTCTGTACCTTGTATTGATTACGTAGCCTGGTTGTTATATACAAAGTTGATTATAAACACAAGAAATGTAGAATTATAATTGTAGAATATATATATATATATATATATATATATATATATATATATATATATATTCCGACCAGGATCCGGGAAAATCCTGGAGCAGGACTAATACTTCCTGAACTGTGAAGCTTGTTTCCGAGAAACCCGTATGTGTTTCCTTTGTCGCTTCGTGCTGCATTCGGGTGGGTGACAATTTTCCATTTCAATATATACCATCATCATCATCATCAGCCTATTTTCTGTCCACTGTAGGACGAAGGCGTCTCCCTGCGATCTCCAGTTACCCCTGTCTTGTGCTAGCCGATTCCAACTTGCGCCTGCAAATTTCCAAATTTCATCACCCGATCTAGTTTCCTGCCGTCCTCGACTGCGCTTCTCTTCCCTCGGCACCCATTCTGTAACTTTAATGGTCCACCGGTTATCTACTCTACACATTACATCACCTGCCTAGCTTCATTTGTTTCTCTTCATCATCTCTAAATGTCAATTAGAATATCGGCTATACCCTTTTGCTCTGATCCACACCGTTCTCTTCCTGTCTCTTAAAGTTAGGCCTATCATTTTTCGTTCCATTGCTCTTTGTGCGGTCCTTAACTTGTTCTCGACCTTCTTTTTGAACCTCCAAGCTTCTGCGTGATATGTTAGCACCGGCAGAATGCAATGATTGCACACTTTTCTTTTCAACGACAGTGTGTAAGCTCCCAGTCAGGATTTGGCAATGCCTGAGCTATGCACTTCGATTTCCATATGACATTGTCTTATTCAGCAAAAAGATTGATGACCATAACCGAGAAAGTGTAAGAGTGGGGTTCAAGATTAATATTTAGAAGACTAAGATATTGTTCAATAGCCTGGCAAGGGAACAAGAATTCAGGATCGCCAGTCAGCCTCTTCAGTCTGTAAAGGAGTGCGTTTGTCTAGGTTTATCTTAATGTCTGTCTACTAGAATAATTTTACGTTCCATCGCTTTTGCGCTATATATGTATTTATATATATATCTTCAAAGAAGAAAGTACTACTTACGTTGGTAGTGCACTGTATGTTTCTGACGTTTCGGCTGGTGGACCAGCTGAAACGTCAGAACAATACTCTGCAATACAATCTACGGTGCAATATTGTCCTTGCAGTAGTGCTTACGGGGCCAACGTGATTCATACTCTACAGTATGCACGTATATATATATATATATATATATATTTATATACGTACATACTGTTATACTGTTACCTTATATATATATATATATATATATATATATATATATATATATATATGTATAAGAGTTTTTTTTGCCAAGTAATGTTTAAAATCGCCTGTGGCCGACAGCACAACTCTGGCCATTGTTCTGTTCTACTGGAAGAGGTAGGTTTTACTTGTACAGTAACTTCTACTGCATAATCCACTAATTAAAAAAACAGATTTGGTTTTATTCACTTAGCTTCCGGCACATACAGCAATATTTATTATTGATAAATATCTTAGCAATATCTTAGCTTGCGGCAAGCAATATTCACATGAATAGAATTCCGTGGAGCAACTCCGTTTCGAGATATGCGCCCTCCAATGTGTAGTAAATATTGACAAGTGTACTTGTTTATTTTTCTCGGATCCCCGCGTTTTCACCGTCTAATAAGTGCTTTCGCTCAACGCAGGACGCGCCTGCATGTATCGGAAGTGATGTTTCACAGCCATTTCACTTAATGTTTAACCAAGCACAATTTCATGTAATCAAGCACGAAAATACTTAAACCGGCAATTCATTTCTTCGCAAAATACAAAAATTAATGCGTCGTAACTGCTATTATCCTGAGAATTGCTTCCAAATAAATCGACCTTTCCATCTCCTTGGCTACGATTTGTAAATTGCAGTAGGGACCGCAAGGTAATCAGTTAAAAACTTAATTGCGGAATTGTTCCTTATTAATAAAATATACATTTTCAATTTCCCGTAAAAGTTATGTCCGCATTTTAAGAATGCAGCTCGAAGATTAGAGTTGGGCTATCTGCCACACATGATTTTTAAAAATTACCTAACATTTCCGCAGAACGATCTGGTATATAGGAAAGGAAAGAAAACGAAAAGAAGGGCAACCGAGAGGAAGAGTTTTTGTTAATCACGACCTTATAAAGCCAAGGCAATGAAGCCATAACGGTAATTAGCTGTGGTTCAAATAACGTGGTTGAAATAGCAATGTGGAAAATAAGGAGGAAAAAGAAAATGAAAATGGACTAAAAGTTAACTTGTCGCTGGTGGGAGCCGAATCCAAAACCTCCGCATTACGCGGAGGTTGTGGTTTGTGGACTGCCAAGAAAATAGGCGAAATAACAAATGAAACCTGTTTGCTTTAAATGTGGCGCGCTATTTAAAACGACACCAACTGTCCCGACAGGTACCATGGTGACGACGCTCACGCTGTTCGGTTGGCAAATACATTAAACCGGGCCGCACATGGCTAAGCTACAATAACACTCCAGTTTAGACTATAGCACTGCTGCAGCACGGCCGCTGGATGAAATTCAGCGGCCGTGGCTGCAGCAACCTGCTAAATTATAGCGTTTTCTCATGAACACATGATGACGACAATAACCAGCTAGTCATACTTCGAGCAGTCAATGCGACAAAACTGCCGCGACAATTTTGTGTGCTTCAATATTTGGTTGATTGACACCGTGTTAGAAGGGCTGATTTTCCTCTCAGTGACATTAAGATAATAGTTTATAGCAACCAGAACTTGTCTTAAAAACAGTCCCCAATGGTCGTTGCAGTAACAGGCACCATCTAACACAGCAGCCTGCACTAACGCCCTTAAATCACCTCTGGTCATGCGCGTTCACAGGGTTAAACGCAATATCAACCCATCACGTTCTTTGCTTATCGTCTATCTGTATTGCTTATTCTATTCGCTGTCTTTTTTTTTCTTCTTTTTTTAGGAAAGCAGAATCTTGCGATGGAATTGTAAGTTCAATGGAGTTGTATTTTTTATGGGCCCTAATAATTGTTGTGCTCGAGTAGAAAATAATGAAGCAAGTGAGGTACATGAGGTTTATGGGAACGGAAAGATTTGTAACACAATATGTATCGCATGACTAACTTTATCATGCACACGTTGCTCACCTGAACTCATGGTGCGATCTACTGCCGGCCCGTTCTTCATCAGGGCCACTTTTTTCACCACAAAACAAGCACCGTCGTCGCAATCTGTGGATACCCAGTCGCTGCATGGTCCCTCCTCGAACGTACATTGTTCTGTAATAAAGCGGCAAAAGTGAGGGGTGAAAAAAAAAAGAATACTTAACAAATGCCTAATGAAATGTTTGAAGCAGGAAATGAACGGAAACAAGAAATTCCATAAAATGTAATAATCAGAACAGCTGGCGACAAATTTGTTGAGCGGCATTCCTCCCGCTGCTTGTATGTGTGCGTGTGCGCGCGCGTGAGTATGTGTGTGTTTTAGAAAGCTGGATTTTCGAAATTAAATTCAATGGCCTTTCCGGTGTCGTTTAACACTTCCTTCTTTTCGAATATTTTTTTTGCTGTTTTAATTTGATATGCATCTTTAGCTCGGACGCACAAATGGCCACAAAGAAAACTTCAAAGTTATGCCTTTTCACGCAATGAAATACTGGTTAGAATCGTTTTTGGTGTCAAATATAGTGAACGGATGTAGAAGGCGCATTTTCACCCATGTATCAACTGGCCTCTATCATTGCGACGAGTTCTGTCGATGTTAATGTTGTCTTGTGACACAAGCGATACCTCCGACTGATGAAAATAGTTCAGATAATTAGGGTCCTTAATGGAAGCAGATAATATTACGGTGGTCGCGGGGTAAACACGCTTAGTGTTGCCGTACTTTCTCGATATATGCCTGTTATATATGCCTGATATATGCCCGCGATATATTGATGATTATACAGTTTTTTTTTCTGGAGTAGAAGGCATCAGAAGATGTTTCTGTAACTACCACGGAGCCATGTGTGGAAGGCAGGAAGAAGTAAAACATGTGGTATCGACGATTCTTCATTTCTTTGATATTTCAGGAAGCTATTGGTCCCAGCGTTCGTGAAGAGGATAGTATTGGAGTTGAGTCAGCCTCCGACCAGCAGCCCCACTGTTCATTAGGCACGAAGGCACGTATAGGAGGTGCATTTTAGTTAACTGTTAAATGCGAAGAATGAACTGTAGCGTCTTTGAAAGTAAGTCATTTAGGCAACCAGTTTGCTCTTAAAAAAAGCTGTAAATTGCCAATGAGAGTGCCAAAGGAGGCTCCGTGCAAGCAAATTGTACATTTATTCTGCTGCTGAGCCCGCTAAAAGAAGCCTTTCTGATAAGAACTGTTTTCGGATGACATGTACTGAAACCTCGGCGCCTTTGTCCCTAGCCAGATAAGTATGTCACATATCATGAAAGACAAAAAGCACTCCACGAGAACTAATTCACGTGTCAGAACAACACTTGTCACTACAATATCAAAACCGTCGGGGATTGCACTACTAGGAGACAAGCACGTGAGGATTCACGCAGTCGTACTGATCGTTCTCTTTCATTGAGCACAAAATTAAGCGAATGCTTTTCACAAAACATGCAAACGAAAGACGTATATGAGGACGCTACAGAAAATAAGATCAGACGTTGTGTTGGCGACATGAAGGACGGAGTACTTTCATGGTGAAAGTTGACGGTTCGTACTTCATCACGCTAGACAAACCCCTTTCGTCAGGGTGTCCACATTCGTGGATACTAATTTGGTTTGGCAATTATGTGCAGTAGTTGCCAGGAAATAAACACGCAAACTGAGCAGCGGGTCAATTGCGACTCCTCTGCTTACCCCACATTACTTCAGCACACATCAGAGTGCAGGGTACTGCAACACATGACGCCTTTATTAAGGGCACCACCATCTTTCACGCGATGTTCGACGTGCCACATTCCGTCAAAAACAGTGACACAGAAGTTTCTCGTTCCTCGTTATGCCTACGGCCATCATTTAATTTACACATGCCGTTAAGGTCATCACTTCAAATCTTTTTTGTGAAGAAGTTTGACATTACTGAACATACTGTCAGAATTTGACTGTCATTACCAGAACTCACTTGAATTGCCGGAAGGATTTTACCAACATATCTGCTTTCAGCCAAGAAAATATCCAGCACCTTGGGATAACATTATGTGAGTGAATGTTTATTGAGGGTGCATCATAATTTATGAAAGAAGGGGCGAGGGCTAACGTACGGCTCGAACGTTTTCTGGTAGGCTGTCACTTTTGTAAACTCATCAGGAGTTGATTTATGGGAGGAGTTTAAGGTGGCGGTGTTATCATGTTGGTGGTACTGATTTCAAGAGAATATGAACATTCGGAACATCTTTGAGACTGCATTCTCTTGTATTCGAGTCACTAAATTTGTTTTTCTTTTGATTTCAGTATACAGGAATGAATGTGCGGCCGAATTGAACCTAATTCGCAGACCTTCTGACCCTAAACAGCTACTATAGTACACGATCATTTTGTTTTGAAGACGTGGTCACCTTTTTACCCGTCGATGTACAGTATATATAGTTGAACACAGTGTACAGTATAGTATAGTATATAGTGCAGTATAATATAGTACAGTGCAGTATAGTGTAAGTGTGTGGTATAGTAGACATGCACCCGCAATTACGGGTGCATGGATTTGCATGATTCGTGTGAAACACAGCTCTTATCATTTACTAATGACCTTTTTGTAATTTATGATCTAGGTACCGACATCGACTGCGTATTTCTTTATTTTCTCAAAGCTTTGACTGGGACGTAAGGGTAATCGAGTGGATAAAAAGTTTTCTTTCAAAGCGGCCCGCAGCTCTGCCGTAGGGCAGGGCTTCTCAGGACCTATTTAACAAAGTTCTTTGTCTGTGTGTCTGTTTCTAACCAGTCGCAATTTGTTAATGCTAATAACGGTAATTCTCGGTTTTCTAATGTACCAGCAGGTGCTCGTCAAGGCTCAGTCCAGGGTCCAGTTCTCTTTTTAATCTATATTAACGATCTTCCGAACTGCGTTCTTTCTTCTTCCATAAAGCTACTCGCGGATGACTGTGTTCTCTACCGTAAAATTACTAATTCTTCTGATTCACAAGAACTGCAGGACGACTTTACCCGCGTAACTGAGTGGTGTTCTAATTGGTGCATGTAACTAAATTCAAGTAAATGCAAGGCCATGCGAATATCTCGTAGCACTGCCATGCACACGTACCTCATTAATGATGCACCTGTGACGTCAGTTACCTCTTACAAGTATCTCAGCCTTCACATATCAAATAACCTTTCTTGGCATTCGCATAGTGACTATGTTACTATAATAACGCTAACCGCATACTTCGTTACTTGCGCCGTAATTTCAGCTGTGCCCCTTCTTCCCTGAAGCTAACTCTTTACAAAACTGTAGTTCGCTCCAAATTGTAGTGTGCTTAAGCCATTTGGGACCCGACTCAGTCTTCACTAGTTTCTACTATAAAAAGTATTCAAAACCACGGTGCACGCTTTGTCTTATCTACTTACTCTCGCTATGCAAGTATCTCATCAATGAAACGAACTCTTAAATTGCCTGATCTTTCGTCATGCCGTAAATGTACCCGTCGCTCCCTTTTCACAACGTTTTTGATTTGAACCCCCTTTTAAAAGAAACCCTTCTTGCCCCTCCGTCTTATATTTTGTCCCGCACTGACCACAGCCTCAAATTCGGGGTGCGTTTGTGCCGCACAAACCGGTACAGTGCCTCATTCATCCCTAGGACAAGCACGGACAGGAATCGTCTTTCCACATCAGTCGCACTCATTACCGACTCTACCAACTTCAAGACCACTGTTCAGAATGCCTTTTGTTATTATTTTTCGTTTATGTTTTTACTGCATTATTTTTTGTTTTTGACTCCACTCCTTTCTGTAACGCTTTCAGGCCTTGAAAGTACGTGAAATAAATAAATAAGTATAAGAACAAGTAATAATAATAATTGGCAGAAAATGAAAATGCACTTTGCACCCAACTTGAAATAAACTCAGTCGTGAAGCACCTGCCTAAATACCAAGGCATGCATATTTATGACTAGAAACCACGCATCTACGTGTAAAAGATCCATAGCTGATCAGTCTGGCACTTTGCAAGACCCAGGAAAATCACCAACAGCCAACGTGTATGAAAGCTGCAGGTAGCCAGAAATAAGGCAGTTGTGATAAGCTGTGCGGCTAAGCTAAACGTGTGAATTTTTTGACGGTGCACATGGTTTTCCACATTATTTTATTCCTCCCTAATTTATACGACGGTAACACGCTCGGACTTCAGCGGGAAAGGCTATTTGATGCTGTAGTTATGAAAGTTCGTCCGTCTCATTGCCGATGCAGTCCAGAACCTCCGAAAGAAGGACGAAATGATTACTTTTTTTATTCAAAGTGCATCTGTCAAGGAAACGCCAATCCCAAACACCGGAGAAACTTCAGATGGATAAGTGCATTCATTCTCTTTGATATCTAAACAAAGTATTATGATACATTTGTTGATTCTAAAACTGTTGCGACATCTTTTTATCTTGGTGCAAGCTAAGGTTACAGAATTTACAAAGGAGCGAGTACAGCACTTGCCTGAGCCGATGACCAAAGCCGATGAGCACAGAAGTACAAAAGTCACAAACATTAAGGACTTATTCCACATCGTGGGCTTGAGTTCAAGCGAGTTCTTACGAGAACTCTCTAAAGGGACAATTTCAGCCCTGAAAAACAGAGCTTGTTTAAAGCCGCTGCCCGCCCATCCGGATGCACGATCCAGGATTGAAACGACAGCCCTGACTCTTATTCGGCTGCAAGTGAATACAGCACGAAAATCTTGTCACTGACTGTATTGTTCAGTTGGTGTTCTATATCTTGTGCTAATCGCCTCAAAGGCAATAAATGCCAAAAGGAATGGTGCGTCCTGATAAGATACGTACTCAAACGGTGGTCAGGTTCTAGCAGCATGTGCTATATTTCTTTTCGGGTTATCTGCTTTCCTTGCGCAATAACAACTTTCACACCGATTACGCGACATTGTATGTCTGCCCTACTACTGATTTCTTTGGAACTTGCGTAACGGTCACTACACCGAATAAAGGGAGCGAAATTCTGGGACATTTTGTCGTTGTGGATTGTAGAGTATCCTTCCTGGTTCGTAAATGGCAGAAAAAAAAAGGCTTGGCGGTTTTAAAAAGAACAAGAATTTATTGCATTCTTTTACTTTCCCGTCACCCCAAACTTGGTTGTTTATTCGCACAGGAAGATGCTCATCAGCAATGGAAATAATATCAGACAATGCTTGATGAGGCCCAATCAATGTACGGCACGATTACAGTATCAATTAAATGAAAAGGGAATACAATATAACAAGAACAAAATAATTCAATATGACCATGAAACAAAAGCTTGAACTGTGCAGGTTTTCCGAAGTGCCCAGCAAGGTGTTCTTGAAAACAATTACGCACGTTGTCAACAAAACTCAAACTCATTCTCGTGGTAAAGACAACATACAAAGGAAGGAATATGGCTTGAAAGAAAATAATAATATTTACTTAGGCCTTGTCATCAAGCTGTAACGTTTGAGTGAAATAGAACAACACATTCTCCGTTCATGAAAAACATAATGCTGCGCAAATGTCCCGCTCTTGTAGTATTCATAATTAATTTTGCAACGTTGTATCTCTTTCATTTCGTTTATTGCATTGTACATGTGCTTAATCTATGCTCTAAAATAAATAAAAGACCAGGAACCGCTGAAATATGGTGACCAGCAATTATATGTAACGCAACGACCCAATATTGGCGAGCGACGACACAAATGGTGAGATAGCAAGAGGAACGCTTACGCTTGAGTGCCTATGGTCATTGTGTAATCTGTTTTCCTCGTGCCACTCGCTCCAGCTATGTGGGCCTTCTCTGAAGCTCACGGTGCACTTAGGCCGCGTGCAGCCATGCTCAACTCAATTACGGAGATGCCCAGTTAGCCTTGAGCCCCCGCTTCCACAATATAACTTTTTGAGCAGGATGTCTAC